>NC_056729.1:541918852-541951691 GCF_019279795.1 Protopterus annectens | reverse complement strand
TGTTACCACTGTACAAAACTGTGCCTACGTTTGGACCAAGACCTTTTTTGGCCAAACAACCTGATGCTGTGGCACAGTTGACCTGCACCTGTCAGCCCTGGGAGTACGGATCACATGTTGGTCTCTTGCTGCTTTTATACTGCCTGTCTTGCACAGTGCCCAATAACAGTCACCACCAGAACGGGAACAGGCTAGCGAAGCATGTGGTCATGTCACACAATGCTTGACATCATCCTCTGTGAGGCACGCAGGCAAGGCACACCTGATACTGCACCACTGCAATATCTCTGCAGTGACTGGGACCTACCTCTTGGCTCTGCAGAGCACACCTGCAATGACTGGGTATAGAGAGACCATATCTCTCAGGCATGTACCTGGACTGGCACACCCGCAAATGAGGTGTCCCCATATTCCACTATGTTGTACACACATCCCGGCTGGTTATTTCGCACAATGCATCACAGGTGCTCCACGTGCATATGAATGTGTCCGGAACTACTGCTGCTACTAATGTGAGACTGACAGTAACCCACACCTAACTGTGATAGCCGCACATGTACTGACACATTAGGCGTACACTGTGTGTGAGTCATAACCTCCACTCAGCTGGTTCGACCCATACACCACCTCCAAGACCAACAGTATCCTTGACATGGACACTACCAACATGTGACTGCTGTTTGACACCTGCAGTTGTCCCCTCATTGGTGGAATCCGAACATCTGCTACCCACCCTTGTTAGCCATGGGCCCTGTCTTTGCAGCAGATGTCACCCCTGAGTATGTAGTCTGCAAATGTGTACAGATGTGGTGTCTGTACATAAGCCGCATATGTCACCAGGTGTAGCTCAATAAACATCATGGCGTTTTAATGTTGGGGTATGTAAAGCTGTTGTGTAAGGTACACCCTGTGTGCACCACACACTTCACGGTATACACAGTAGATGAGTACTACAACACCAACTACAGATGTCGTATGACAGCGGTAGTTGTTGTCGTGACACACGTGCAGGTGGACAATGCACATGCAAACGCTGAGACATACCCCAGTGCACTTCAATAGCACGTACACGACAATGTGGTTCATGCTATTCCACACAGAGCCATGCAGGTACACACCAGAATACAGATGACACTCTGGGGGTGCAGTCCCATGGACATACTTTACAACAACAGGTGGGGGCTGTTACACAGTGGTGTACATTCCCATGGGCGGGGTGACTCACTGGTCAGCCTCGGTAGGGCCACAGGATCCCATATCACATACACCATAACTAGCTACATACACATTACTGCGACACATTCCGAGATGTACCACAGGGCATTTTGGTGGTATGTCAGTAGTTGTATGCAATACCCACATCTGCTCACACATACAACTGTCACTCTGGAACATGACAATAACAGGTGATGTTGGCAACATCCTGTCTGATGGCTTCATTGCTAACATTACACCCTCTCACTCCCTGCAGGGCCACATTCCTTGCAGGTACATTGCGGTGTACCTGCAGTCACACCTACACAGTACTGACCTGCACTTTATATGTCCTAGGACACAGGCCCCTTGTCACCCTGCAATATCCCAGGCTGTGATGTCCACAGAACTCTGAACAGCATTTCTCCCCACTGGGACACCATATTCAATAATAGCCTTGTACCAGACATTGTGGCCCCTGACTGGCACACAGTGACTGTAACACTCCTCACAGGTGGCACCACACTGCACGACTGGGACTATTGCCCTACACACCTCACTGGTCTGTTATGCACGGCTATAGGGCACATAATCATGGACATCATTTGTTGAGTCTCTGTTGTGCCCCAGTCCTTTGATGCCAGCTGGGTTGATCTTGTTGGGGCCACAGCATGCCTCCTACACCTGTTGAACATCTTTCCTACAGTCATCAGAGTTGTTGATGATGACACGGGTGTCCACACAGCCTGCATTGTCCTCTCGCTGCCATTCAGCACCGTTCTCCATTCTGGTATTGACTACATACACATCCACCTGCACATCACAACATATGTCTCCGGATGTTATGCAATGTGGCTAATGGACGGGACACACACTGAGGGTGGCATACCAAATCACATACTGCAATCCAATTACACTTGGCTTACCACAGTTCTCAGTCATGGGGCCCTCATGTTCGGTATATGCTTCCCTGAGGTACAGGCTACAACTGAGGGGACTTCCCTGCCTAGCTTTACAGACCACTGCATACCCAGCGCCATTGTTGCTCCACCAGCTGATACAGACCCCATCCATATGGGTGTCACTGTGACAGATACCGATATGAACATCATGGCCTTTACCTGCATGACACTTGGTGTGTACATCACCTTTGCAGTACACCATCCTCCCACTGGTTATCACATAGGTGTTATTCCCCTACATACATGTTGCATTGTACATGTGTGTAAGACACATGTATGTTGCACACACTCCTGTGATTACCACATTGCCACTGTGGCGTGGATATCCTTCTATGTGTTCACACATGTCTGTCCTGGGTGTGTAGCTGGTACATAGGCACCCATTGTACCTCTGAAGACCGGATGTATACACACATCCATGGGTACAACACCCCGTGTAGGGTGCACCTTACACAACAGCTTTACATACCCCAACATTAAAATGCCATGATGTTTATTGAGCTACACCTGGTGACATATGCGGCTTATGTACAGACACCACATCTGTACACATTTGCAGACTACATACTCAGGGGTGACATCTGCTGCAAAGACAGGGCCCATGTCTGCAAATATGTTTATGGATATACTCTGCATACATGACATACACAATAGCCACTATGACCATGACGCTCATGGATATGTGCACACATGCGACTGTGTGTGGCATGTGCTTGGGGGGTTGCATTCTCAGACCGGACACTCACCATGCTTTGGGACATGTTTCCTATGTACATCACGCATGGACAGTCAGTAGCAGTGTTCGTGTGATACCTCGCTTGCTGGATGGTGGACACATGTACGCCAGGGATCACTGCAGTGGCTATACTGTGCAGTGATGCAGGTTACACATGGCTCTTCTTTTCACAGGACACTACCCTGGAGAGGTGCCACTGGTATGCACACTGTAGTTGTTGTTACACATTGACTTGCCAGACTGCATGGTACACCACTATGAACCTGTGCAGCTATTACATGTCCTTTGTGCATGGTTACTGGTATAGCCCTTCCAGTTAGATTGGCTGTCAAGCTATTACAATGTCCCGTGACTACGGGCCATATGTCTACTGATATTGTACACGCCAATCATGTTCATGTTTGTCTGTCACATCTCTTCCGCTATTCTAGTCTGGGAGTAATGTTTGCGTCCCTTGCAAATGCACAGAGTGGAGTACATAGTTATTTCATCATAACTGTTTATACATATCTTAATTACATAGTACTCACATCACTATATGATACCTTTGTTATGCATCATATGCCTGTTCTCCTGTGTAACATATCTGACGTATCAATCTACTGTACTATACATTACACATGTTTTACATGGTATCCCATAATTCAACCATTACTTGCACAGAGGGTTCACCTTAGACATGTCATTGACGTTATATGCCCATACACATGCGTACTGTTACAGTATATCTACATATACTATCCCCTGCTATGGCACGTACTTATTGGACATACCCTGCCACTGACGGAGGGTCGTATGACATTGTTCTAAAGCTGTCATGTTGCATCACTTGTGGTGTCTGTGCTATTTACTGTGTGGCCCACTGCTGGACGCACATATTCTACAAGCATTGGTACGATCAGCGAGACATCACTACATAAATACCATTCCCCACTTTATGTATGGCGGACACTGTTAATTACTGCAAACCAGGCTATGCATACACTGGCATTACGTAATTCAGAACATACTATACATACAGTTAGTGTTATACATACCTTGATATCATTCTGGTCTTTCGTCTCTATCTCACTCTTCTGTATCACACTTTCAACTGTTATACGGTATGAGCATACAGTTTGCATATCTGGCAAGTCATCCTTATATACGTCTATACCTGCAACACGTGGTTTACTGCCGCCAATTGGTGGCCCGGTGTGACTAATTACGTGCACTTCAGCTGTGCAGCTACTCCATTTGCCAATTACGTGGCAGCAGTGGGGTATAATTGAATTCTCCACCTGGGTGTTGGCCATTTTCCCTGCCTTTGGGGAGACGGCCTGTATTGTGTTTTGTTGTGTGTAATTGCAACTGCTTTGTGTAGAGCCAAGTCTATTTTGGGGTCATGTCCCCCGTGGATTGTGTGTGATTCTACCTGTGACTGTACCTGTCATCCCACCCGTCTGATAAAGGACTAAACACCTGTAACATCGCCGTTTGTTCCATTATACGACAGATACAATTTTGCATGGAGCCTTTAAATGTCTCTCACAAGGTATGTCAATGGTTCAGCAGATGTAATTGACTAACTAGATGTTTGGGCTGTGGTTACGGTCTGTATTGCTATTGTTTACAGTGTGGTGGATGTAGGTGGGTGTACGTAGCATATACGGTTTTGTGGGGCTTGCATTTCTACGTAGTCCATATATATGTGTGCGGGCCCCTTCCCTAATTACAGTGCTATCACTTAATAGACTTCTATTATGGGAATTTACTGTGGGCCGTTGTTAATTGGTTTCAATATGGTATGCAGTTGCGGTTGACACTTCCATACCTCCGGATGTACGGCGATATGTGTAGAGATATTTGTAAATGAACGCTATCCCATGTATGTCTGCCCCAGATATTTGCTGTCATTGCAGTGGTGTTGGTGTCAGACCCTCTGTCACATGGCTTGCCACCTTTTCATATGGCCATAGTTGGACACTTGCGGGTCACACAGTGGTGTTTACAGGCTGACATATGGCCACGGTCAGTACACAGGATAGCACATACTTTTATCCTCATTACAAACCTATTGTTCTTGGTCCTTCACTACTTATCGATTTGCATGTAACATTTCCATTTCTTACATATAGGCATGAGTATTTCCTGCAGCTATTGCATATTATGTGGGACATACTAATGTCCTACACTAATGGACAGTTGCCCTTTCTAATGTTTCATGTCAGGACACACCTGCCCAGGGGGGGGCCGTCCCTCCCAATGTGGGACAGGTGTTTACTGCATGCCTACATATAGCTATACCCGCACCTACCGTAGTCATCTACCTCCGAGTTGCCACCTACAGACACACTATGCGGACACACATGACACAATTAAGTCACATGGGAACACACATGGCACCCTCATCACACACATACACAGGCTACATCACACACAACCACAGTTGTATACGGTACCTACGTGGTCCGCACCGCTGACAGTGGTGACTACATGTCCTTGCTATCATCCTATTGCTCATGGTTCTACTGTTCCAGTACTGTGTTCTTTCTATCTTTCATCCTCCTGGTTACGTGTGTCGGTGTGTGACACGTTCCATAGTTGGCGGTATCCTGTTTATTTGTACCTCAAAGGGTTTTAGAATGTCGTCGACCTATCTTTATATTTGCAGATGCCAGTGACCCCTTGTATATCGACATATATCACACTGTCGCCCTTTTTATCTGTATTATATATCTGTAGATATATATATATATATATATATATATATATATATATCTGTATGTATGTATATATATATATATATATATATATATATATATATATATATATATATATACATACATATCTCGGACAGGGGTGGTGACAGGCATGGTACGCCTTTCATTGTGTTTTTGTCAGTGTATACTGTGTTTCCTAGACTCCGTATGTTTGTGTCTGTACCTGTCACATTACACACCTGCCATAGGTTAAGATTACCTCCCATCCCACTTTGCGAGGGACAATCCCTCTTTGTGCAGTTGTGTCCTGCGAAATATTTGTGAACATAGCAAATGTCCTACGACTTTGGGACAAACATATTCCCTATAGTTTATGTCATTGTTGCATGTCACACTTATTCCGTATCTGACCCACCTACATGTTACAGGACACGGAACACGTACCTGCGACCATTACTAAACTATAAACTTTTTATCTATGCAAAACACTGTTGTTCTGGTTTTCATCCTGGATGGGTGTGTGTCGTCCTGCTGACATCTGGCGTATGTCCCACATTGGTCATTTGAACTGTGGCAACCCTACAATACGTAAATCTTGCCTAGCAATAGTGTTGGGTGATTGTGTACATGACTGCCTGTTCCACTCCTGGCAGTGGTCGTTTTACCCTTCAGAGCAGGCGCTATTTGTTCAGGGGTGACTAATGCTGGTGTCACCTGTTCTGTACATCATTGACTGTGATCTGCGCAGTGGTCGGTGACACTTAGCCCTGTTTCGCGCATATCCGTATAGTCATATTTAAACATCGCTTACCAGCTGTGGGCAATGCTTATTCCCGCTAATGTGTGCTACACATATTCTGATGACCTGCATCTGGACTGCATTACCCGTGCTGTCGAGATTATGTTACATCCCTTGCAGGACGTGGGATCGGGAACATGCACGACAGTCACTGCATGTACCACTTGGACATCTGGGGGTTGTACACGAATTATGTAAATTTGTATGTGCAGTACACTACAGCAGTTACTCCACACTACACTCACATGGATGACTCTGTTAGTTTACAACTTGATGGGTCCAGTTAATGGTATGTCCATGTGATGTTTACTGGCTGTACTCCAGCACTGGGTATGTATATCACAATTAGGTACACCCGATACTTTGCTACACCTTCATATGACTGTGGATGCAGCATGCCAGGGTGACTAATGCCTGTCATGGGTACATCCCCTGCCTTGACACTACATCCATGATTACATTTTGTGGAGCCCCTCAGTAATGCGGTGGGTAATCAGTGATGACTGTGTGTAGAACAGTGCTTACACACATGTGCTCCCGCGATTGCGTCTGCTACAGTACACGACAGTTGCTTACTCAATGTTGTGGCAATGGGTGTCACTGTTTGCCCCGTTTGGTGTTTTGCCTCCAACAATCGGGCATGTACCTACTGATGTACCTGGGAACCTATACACACAGCACCGACAGATGCTGATGGGCGCATCTACTCTTCAGGTGTTGACAGTTCCATGTTCCCATGGCTGTTGCGTGTACAATGTTTGAGGGCTGCCTATGTAGGATTCCACAGTGGGCCACCTATGCATCACAATTTACAGGTAGTCGTGTTTGTTTGCCATCCATGTTACTGTGTGCAGGTGGGGAGGTGTGTCAGTCCGTGGGAGCCTACACTGTCAAGGTATGTGCTATACGTTCCCTCTTTGCCAAGGTGTAGGCATATTGGGCACACCTCCGTCTGCCTACTTGGGGTGGCACAGTGTGTCTGTGGTCTGGATCCCTCTGTGCCTGTGTTAGCCTTGGCACTTGCAGTGGGCTGTGAGGCCCTCCCCCATTATGACCCTGCTGCAGCTGTTTCCGCAGGATCATTATGCAGCATGGCACATACTATGAAGATGTGGGCACACGTGCCTGGAGAGTACTGCAAGGCTCCACCAGATGTGTCCAAGAACCAGAACCATAATTTCAGCATCCCAAACACATGCTCTATGATGATTCTGGTTTGTGCGTGTGCCTCATTATGGCGTTCTTGCATTGGTGTGTGTGCATTTCTGATGGGGGTCATCATCCACGGCTCCAGTGCATAGCCAGTTCCCCCACAAGGTGACCTTGTGGGATGTCCCCCCTGACAAATACCTGATACAGCTGTGAGGCATGCCAGATATGGGAGTCGTGGTAGCTTCCAGGGCTGCCAGCACACACATCCATGATACTGCCCTGGGCATTGCACACGACCTGGCAGTTGATGGAGTGGAATCCCTTGCGGTTTATGTAGCGCCTACCATACTCACCAGGTGGTGACTTAATTTGTAGGTGCGTGCAGTCTATCGCACCCAGTACCTCCGGGTAGTTTGCCACACGGTGGAAGTGACGCATATTGCTGGCCAACTCCTCCTGAGTTCGGGGGAAGTGTATATGCTCATTGGCATGTGGTAACATGGCATCCAGGAACTGGTGTAGTACCCTGGATGCCGATGCCTGTGAGATCACCATTATATCTCCAGTTGGCCTTCGTAAGGTACCTGTGGCTAATATTCACAAGCTTACACATACCTTCGTGTCAACTCGGATGGGTTCCCCTCTGTTGTTTCTGGTTCTCAGGCGTGGCCGGCACAGCTCTACTATTTGCTGTAAGATGTCCCTGTCCATCCTGAAATGCTCTACTATCTCCAGATCATGTAGCCCCTGGTAGGTTACCCTTGGTCTGAACACTCTTCTCCTCCTCCGAGGCCTACGGTGGTTGTCGGCATCATCCTCCATAACACCGTCGGTCTGTAACACATGCTAATGAATCACAGCTATGGCAGCTCCCAACATGTACATTTTAAAAGTTCCCCATCTGTTTACACCTATGGTGCGGTGTTTGGGAATACACAAGTGTGTGTTGGGTGCTTTCACACTTTATACTGTGTGTTGGGTGCTTTCACACTTTATACTGTTCTGCTGTGAACACTGATGATGTCATAGGGTGTGTATGTATGATCGTGGCTACAGGGTACCTTCTGTGTTTTATTTATGAAACCGCTATTGTGCTGCCTTTGGTGTTGCATTACATTTGGATGCCGTGATTACCTCCTGCCATTCCGTTTACATTTGTGCATGTTACACCTACCATTTACTGGCATGCATCCAGCTGCCTGCTTTCATTTGTACTTTCCTAGACCTGGCTTATCTTGCGTAATGTGTGCTATTGCCGATCTACTGTGGGTTTGCTTTGCTCTGCTATGACAGTTCTCCTATCTTTGCATTCCAGGTCCTCCACACCTTTCTTTGCAATCCTATGCCTCCCCTATCCTGTTTTGCAGGTTTCTGCATGCAGGCTTGTCTACTGCCGTCGATTGGCCACCATGTGTTGATTGGTGTTAATTGCTCATTACTACGCCAATTACCCTGCTTTGGAATTTCCTTCTTTTCTTCCCATGACCTTCCTGTTTGTACTATTGTTCGCGGCGCATGCATCATCTTACCGGGTTTCGGGCACGAGTTCATCCCCGTACACATGCGCTTTCGGGCACCATGTGTGCTCTCAGCTAAATGGTTCTATACCCTCCTCCCCACCCCTGTCCTTCAGCTTTGCTTAACAATGGCCAGGCCAGATTTGCATTGCTCCAATGTGCTTACTGATACGGTGGCACACCCCTCTGCTGATGTCATGTATCACCTTTGATACACTCCTCGGTGTTATAGCGCTGTGCCATCAGGTACATCCTTAATCTGGCGGGACGTTTGCAATTCAGTATTACCTGCCTCATTTGCATGGCATTGACTACTAATTCATAGTTACAGTGCTGAACACTGTCGTGGGCCCCTGGTAATGCTTGTGCCTTGCTTGTGGTGTGCCATGCCTACCATTGCATATTATGGTGCAATCCTGATTTGTCTTTCATTGCGATTTTCTGCCATTTTTATATATTTCCTTTGTATTCCTGTTTGCACACACATGCCCTGTGGTTGTACTGTGCGTTACTGTGAACATGACATTAAATGTTGTTTTTTAGGTGTTGTGCATCTTTTCTTGTGGCATTGGCTGTGTATTTCTCCATTGGCATATGTTAACTTTGTAATACATGTGTGTGGTCCGCTTCCATAACTCCGATGTTCTGTTTGGGAAAATGTAAACCGTGTTTTTTGGTTTACATTTCCATGGGCTTGTGCTACGCCTGCGCCACTTCGTGAATCACTGTATGCCTTCATTAGCATGGTGCGACACTGCACATGGGGTGATTTGCATACCTATGCCGAGTGCTGCGTAGCTCTGGCATACGCCGGCAGTGCACGTTGGATTGGTTCGTACCTGAATCGCTCGGCGGACATATTTGGCATTATGCCACCTATGCTACGCCTGCGCTTGGCGCAAGCTTCATGAATCCGGGGGTTATATATGTATGTGGTGGATGCTAAGTGTAGTGAATGTAGTTTCTTGACAACTTTATCTGTATGCAAGATTTTTGTCTCCATTGAATTTGTATATGTAAATCTCTCACATATTGTGCTTGTTTCTTTTAGGATTAAATGGTCGTCTCTGAAGATGAAGCAATTGATAATCACAACACCACAGTAGTTAGGAAATCCTTCTACGTGGCACACTTCATCACAAAAGGTTTCTCATCCAGGAAAAAAGAGGTCATTGTCCCCTTCTACTCATCACTCATTAGACCCATTATAGAGTACAATGCCCCTTTTGGTATGTACCTCACAAGACATCTACAACAACTAGAAAGGCAGCAGAAATACCTCACAAAGAGGAGTACCGACCTCAAACAGATGCCCTACGCAGACCGTCTCAAAAAACTCCAGCTTTACTCTGTCGTATATCACCTACTCAGAGGTGATCTCTGCCTAACATACAAAGCTATGTCAAACCCAGAGCTGTTGGACATGCTCCACTTAAAGAAATCCCAATCCCTCTAAGCTATATACTCTAGGGACCTAAACCTTGTCACCACAATAAGCAGAACATGCTGGCGGGATAGGTTCCTGTCCCAGAGACTTCCCATACTCTGGAACAAACTGACTATCTATATCAAACAAAGCTCCTCATTAGCACTCTACAAGAAAAATCTTGATGATTGGATGGGAGATAGAAATTCACCCCGGGATCACTTCTGTGGCTCTGCTCAACAGGGGCACAGGAAAATAATTTTCTTGGGTGGCAAAAGCTAGGGTACCTTTTTGGCTAGGCTTACATAAGCCCTAGGGCCAATAGCCTAGTACCTATTTATGAACCTACCTATGAACCTATATCTGCCAAGATGACTATGGAAACATTTGGAAATTGCATATCCATTTTGTCAGGAACTGTATCGAGTGGAATACTATAAGTTGAGGACCAGTTTATACAGAGGTTTCCTAGGCTGGTCTCTTGGTTTTGGCACTATACTATGTTAGAGAATGCTAAGATATAATATTAGTGCTGTTCCACATGTAAACTAGCTGCTCTAAACTTGTCTCTGCACAGTGACTTTGTTGTAACCTCACTAAGTTACAGGCGTTAGTACTAAGTCATAGTGCCACTTTATGTATAACTCCTCCCTTCGGCATGTACCTGACCAGGCACATGCAACAGTTGGAACACTCACAAAGGTTCCTTAATACCCAGGGTATCAACACATTGTCCTATACAGATTGCCTTAAAGCCCTGTCTCTATTCTTGGACTCCTACCGGTTAATCAGATGTGATCTATGCCTGGCATACAGGACATCCTTTGATCCAGCACTGATGGACCTTCTGTACATGTGCTAAATGAACAGCGTCAGAACCACTAGATCCAAGGATTTAAATTTTGCTTGCGATATGAATAGGACACGTTGGTAAGATAGATATGTGTCTCCGAGGATCCTCATGCTCTGGAACGGGCTCCCTATTCATGTGAAGGAGAATCCATCCCTAACTCTATTTAAGCATAACCTTGATCAATGGATGGGAAATCAGAAATTCACCCCAAGTCTGGCCTCCATGTTTGTGATAGACCGAAGTAGACAGTATATATAAATATATATATATATATAGATATATATATATATATATAGATATTATATATGGGATCACTACTAAATCCCGAATGCTTACATTACTGAAGACCAGAATCTCGAGACCAGAAAACCGAAAGACGAGAAGACCAGAAGTCCAGAAGCGCAAATTTCAAAATCAAGATGTATGGAGATGTCAGGAGGTTAGTTAAGTATCTATGTTTGCTTGCGTTGGTTAGGGGCTTTAGTGTGTGTGTGTGTGTGTTGTGACTGTGATGTGTGTGTGTGTGCGTGTGGGGAATGTAGGTGTGTTGTGGTGTTTTCATGTGTTTGTCTGTATAGTGCAACCTTGGAGTTAGAATATTTAAGTAGAGGGGGTGTAGGGGGGGCTGCTTTTCTGTAGTGTAGGTTTGTGTGTTTGTGTTTTGGGTGATGGTGTGTGTAAATGTATGTGTGTGGTGTATGTTTAGTGTAGTGTTCGGTATTTCAAATTTCGTGCATCTGGTCTTCTGGCCTTCTCGTCTTTCGGTTATCTGGTCTCAAGATTCCGGTTTTCAGTAATGTTAAGTATTTGGGATTTAGTAGTGATCCTATATATATATATATATATATATATATATATATATATATATATATATATATATATAGATAGATACCCAAACTAACATACCCTCACATAACCTTTTTGAAAGTCCCTAAGTAACATGCCCCCTCCAAATAAATACCCACAATACCAAGGGATGCAATTGGGTTTGGATGCATGGTGAGGCTTATAAAGGCCCTGGTGGTAATTAGCTAAGTATATATCTATGAACTTATGAAGTACCAATGACCAGACAAAAAGTTACTAACAGCTACCATTGACACAAACAGCACTGGAGAGGTAACATGTTGTGACCTTCTTTGGGTTGAATTAGTTCAACAAAATGTCCTTTGGGAGGAAAAATACCAGAAGGTGGTAGAGTGCATCTTGGCAGGATTGCGAGACTGTGATCTTGTGTACCAAGATGACATTGCAGTCTACAGTCAGCCTTAGTAAAAATAAATTCAACATATTAGGAAGGTGCTGAGCAAACTCAAAAAGGCAGACTTAACTATTAAGACAAAATTTATGTCAAGTAAAAAAGACAAAAGAGTCTTATTTTGATTACAGGGTGATACAATCTGACCAAATCCAGCCAAAGGGAAGGCTATGCAGGCATGGTCTGCACCATTACTGAAAAGTTTGTAATGGCATTTCTACAGATAACAGACTTTAAATCTTTTGGCTTTTCCCGGTTAGGGGTCACCACAGCGGAACTCCGGTCCGCTAATGATTGGCAGTGGATTTTTACAGTGCCAAGTTGCCAGCGCAATACCCAACCTTCAAAGAAGGCACACCCATTTATGCACGCACCTACTTGCATGTCTTTAGATGTCACTTGACTGCAGGGAGGACATGCAGACTCCACACAGAAGGTGCTGCAGCAGAGAATCGAACAGGAGAACCTCTTGCTATGAGGCAACAACGCTAACCGCTGCTACAGACTATTATGGGCAATTTGTACTTCACTATAACACAGCATTCATTCTTTTTGCAGATATTACCACAAAAAACAAACTAGATAAGTTTATCACAACATCATCCCATGAACAGGTACTCAAAAGCTTAAGCTGGCCTTGAACAGACCAATGTACTAGCCCATCCTGATTACAATCAAGAATTTATTGTACAGTTGGATGCTTCACAACATGTTTTACATGCTGTGCTTAGCCATTTTTTTTCTAAGGAAGAGGAACATCCAGTAGTGTGTCTGAGCTGTAGACTTCATCTCTTGAAATAATCATGTGTAGTCATAGAAAAGGAATTTCACAGCATAGTTTGGCTTCTCCTAAGGTGTCTAGTATACCTGTATGTTAAAAAATTTTACCATAGTTACAGATCACTGTGCATTAAAGGGATTGCATAAGGCCAGTAGTCACAATTCTAAGCTACTCAAATGGAGCTCAGGATTAAAGTTCTACAACATGACAATCCAGTATATTAATGGTTCCAGTAATGCTAATGCAGGGTTTCTGTCAGGGCAGGGAACTGGAGAGTAAGAGGCTCACTATCGCTTAAGCTTTGCTTCTTGTTTGAAGCTCAAGAAATCTCCTTTAACATCTGAAAAAGGTGGATGAAATGTTAGAAATGTGAATTACATCTATCTATATATATATATATATATATATATATATATATATATATATATATATATATAAAATCATACAGCTTTTTTAGTAAAGATGTTGCAAAACTGTAAAGCATAAAAGGATTTACAGAAGTTATAAACTGCTTAGTGTGAAAAGCTGCAGCAAACTGTAACACATATACACACACAAAAATATTTACATTAGCAGGGCTTTGAGTTTTTCGGCATATTACTTCATGTCTCTCAATTCATTATGTAATGTAGCTGGGAATCTTTCTTGAAAATTATTTGTTTGAATTTAAATTGTTACTGAAAAAGAAGAAATTCCATTGACTCCTTGAAGGAAGAATTTGTTTGAAGGAACTGTGAAAATTGTAAATCTCCTATTTTGCGTTTTTACAGAACATCCTTCTAGGGTCATGTGAAGTGACCCTCTTTTCTGCTAATTCTGGAACAACAGTCTTCTCTTTCCTGTTTCAACTATCAACTACTTCTCTCCTTTCCTCTCCTAATTTCTTGCTTCTAGACATCCGCCACTATCGCCTCTTCTTTCTTCCACTTCCTATTCTTATTTTCCCCTCACACTGTAACTCACCAAACTAACTCCTATAACTACCTTTTTAGACATAGACCTTAAATTCTCTTTCTTTTCTAACTCTGCTCTTACCCACCTCCTCTATACTCACCTCCCATTTGAATTGCCTCTTTTCCCAAATGTTCCCTTACTTGAACAGCTACGTTTATTTATTTGACCTTATTTTATATTAACGTTTATTGTGTTTTTATATATTTTTAGCATAATCTGCACTGAGTATTAATTACCTGCCTGTTATTTTTCTTTTTACTAGTTTAACTTCTACTCTGTATGTATTTCCTGCTTAATTTGTACTGTGCATATTCTATTGTATACTTTGCGTTGTGGAGCCCTCCCCCCGCTACTTATATATTACAGCTCCGAGATCGTACTACAGTGCTGACAAGGGTATATCCTTGCTCTGTTGTCAACATTATGTCGACAAGTAATTTGAATGCACTCCCTGTCGACCAAATGAACCACTTAATATTCATGTGTCGACCAAATGAATGTCAGACCATATGAATTTCAACCATTTGATAGTAAACCATACACACACACACACACACACATATATATATATATATATATATATATATATATATATATATATATATATATAGGAGCATTTTTAAATTTCAAAATTCTAAAACCAAGAACCTCTAAATGCTGAAGCCCAGAAGTTCGAAGTTTTGAGATCTCAAAACTGTCAATGCAGATTGCCATACAGTGCTGAATGGGAACTTTGCCATTCTCTTCACTGTAGTGCGATACCAAAGTTGGTATATTTAAGTAGCAGGGGGTGTGTGGGGGGTGAAGTTTCATTGTTTTGGATTTTTTTATTTTTATTTCGAGATTACAAAACTTCGAACTTCTGGGCTTCAGGATTTGAGGTTTGAGGTTTTAGAATTTTGAAATTTAAAAGTGGACCCATATGTGTGTGTGTGTGTGTGTGTGTGTGTGTGTGTGTGTGTGTGTGTGTGTGTGTGTGTGTGTGTGTGTGTGTGTGTGTGTGTGTGTGTGTGTGTGTGTGTGTGATATATATATATATATATATATATATATATATATATATATATATATATATATATGGCTTTAGGATTAATGCCTGATGACACGTTTCCATGAATTGGAAACAGCCGAGCACAGTTTTACGAAAGTGCTTTTTCACCGAAAAAGCACTTTCATGAAACTCAAGTAAAAAAAAACCCAACAACATTAAAAAAAAAAAAAAACAACAACAGTATCATGTTTATGCAG
Source organism: Protopterus annectens (assembly GCF_019279795.1). Classification (NCBI taxonomy): domain Eukaryota; kingdom Metazoa; phylum Chordata; order Ceratodontiformes; family Protopteridae; genus Protopterus; species Protopterus annectens. The sequence continues at coordinate 541,936,109 of NC_056729.1, read as the reverse complement.
GGGGACAAGCTCCCCTGCACTCCCCACAAGGGGGGCTGTGTCTCACACCCCCCACTTTTATATTCTTACTCCGAGATCGCTCTACAGTGGGGAAAAGGGAATATTCCCTTATCCCCACTGTACCACGATCTCAGCAACAGACATTTCCTCGTGTTTTTTTTTTTTTAGTACAGTTTAGCATTTTTGCAAAACTGTGCTCGGCTGTTTTCAATTTGTGGAAACGTGTAGTCAAACATTAGTCCTAGACCCATATATATATATATATATATATATATATATACATATATATATATATATATATATATATACATATATATATATATATATATATATATATATATATATATATATATATTGCATTTAGTGATGACTGCCCATGTGTACAAGGGTTGTGGCCACTATTCCTGGTAAGAATTTATGGTGCCCCATCCACTCGTTCAAGTTCCTCTTGAACAGTGTCATAGAGGTGCTTTGTTTAACATGAACTGATAACTTGTTTCAAAGACATGGCAGTCACTAGGAGATAAATCTGTCCCACCAGCATGTCCTATTTAAGTCGCAGGCCATATTTAAGTCCCTGGAATGGGTAGCCCTAGACCCATTTGATTTACGGATATGCAGTGTTCATTAGGTTTGGGTCTTGGGTAGCTCTGTAGGCCAGGCATAAGTCTCCCCTAAGAAGTCTGTATGATACAGAGTATAGTGACTGGAACTTTAGTTGGCTGATGTAAGGCATATGCTGGAGGCCCTTGATCTTTTTTGTTAGATACCTCTGAGGTCTCTCTAATTGCTGCAGGTGCTTTGTCTGGTACATGCCGAATGGGGTGTTGTACTGAATTATGGGCCAGATAAGTGACGAGTATAGTGGGGTTATAAACTCTTTTACTCTTGAGGTGATACTTTTACTAATCAAGTGTGCTATGTGGAAAGCTTTCCTTACTACAGTAGACAAGTGGTGGTTGAAGATAAGGTTGCAGTCAACCTGTGATCCCAGGTCCCTAACTATTTCAAGGGTAATTAGGGTATTGTTGTTGATTTGATAGTGTGAAGGGACATTGTTTGTGCCAAAGGAAATGATGATGCATTTCTTTGCATTTAATTTGAAACCGTGACGAGTGCATCAGTTGTTGATCTGCGTGTGACCCTACTGGAGTATACTTATATCATTTGGGGATTCAATGATTGCATCTAGTTTGCAGTCGTCTGCGAACTTGGTCAGCCACAACCCCTTAGTATTGATCTCAACTTTTGAAAAGTATATATCAAACAGTAGGAGGCCCAGCACAGGCCCCTGTGGCACCCCGCTGGTAACAGGTGTGCTGATTGATGTGGAATCACCCACTTTGATAGTGTGTGTCCTGTTTCTGATCCAGTTGGCAACCCATCTTACAATGAAGGGTTTACATTCAGTTTGCTAAGTTTATTGTTAATGCCTGAATGTGAGATTGTGTCAAAAGCCTTCACCGAGTCGAGATATGCTGTGTGCATAGATTTGCCCTCATCAGTTGCTTTGGTCACACTTTTAAAGAAATCCACCAAATTTAACAAGCTGCCCTTCAAAAAACTGAATTGAGTAGGATCCAGGGTTTAGAGGTCACCTATGTCTTTACTTATGAAGTCCATAACGACATATTCCATGGCCTTAAAGATGAGGCTGGTCAGGCTTATGGGTCTGTAATTCCCTGGGTCTGTTGCTCGGCAAGCTTTGTGGAGGGGGAATAACTGTAGCTGTTCTCCATTCTGGTGGAACAAAGCATGTGGTTAGACTGTGATAGAAAAGGGTACTTAGTGGTGATGCTAGTTCATGTTTTAGCCTGTTTAGAAGACAGCCTGAGATGTCATCTAGTCCCTTAGAGGCTGTGTTTTTTACCTTGGACAGGACTTTGATGACCAGTTCTTCGGGTATGTAAGGTAGTGGGTAAGTTTGGGGAAAGGCTTGTTATAAGTTAGGAGGGGATAAGGGAGTGACATTTTCTCCATACCTATTCACTAGTTGGTTTTCTATCTCTGTTTGGTCAGTTTGTGTGATACCGTTAGCCACTAGTTCTGCAATTGCTTGAGTCCTACCCTTTAACTTATGTACATAGCTGTATAAATGCCTTATGGTTATCCTTGGCAGGAATATTAGGTTTCTGTCAAAGGAGCTCTTGGAGAATTTGACAAGTTGTCTTATTTGCCTGTTGATGCTCAGGATGGTGCTTTTCCCTTGCTAGGACTTTTTTTCTTGGACAGCAACTTTTTGCAGTTATTGTACAGTTTGTTGATGCTGGATGTCCACTATAGCAGCTTGTTTTTGCTTGGGGCTCTCGCTTTGATTATTTCTGGTACAGCCAAGTTTATACACTTAGGCAAGTGATTGTACAGGGCTTTAGTGTAAGCTTCTGCGTAGTTACCACATTCAGCTTGGGGTGGGGCTTGGAATGCATTTATACCCTCACCTAGGAGGGTATAGTTTCCCTTGGTGAAGTTTTTAGTCTGATTTCACCTTTTGTAAGTTCTGGTGATAGTGTCATTTTGAAGGTGTTTGATTTGTGGTCAGTTTTAACTAATGAGGGTCCAACAATTGCAGCAATGCACCTGTTTGACATGTTGGTGATGACCAGATCTAGAATGTTTGTTCCTCTTGTTTGGATATGGACAATTTGTTCCAGGGCATTTGAATTCAGAAAGTCAAGGAACTTTTGTGCTAGCGAGTTTGGGCTAGAGTAGGTTTCCCAGTTGATGGTGGGATAACTGAAATCCCCCATAACCAGTGTGTTCAGTAAAATTTGGATTACCTTCAGTTTGGTTAAGTAGGCTTTGTGGGTGTCATGACCCATGGAGGGAGATCTATAACTGGCTAGAACATGAATGGAGGTCTTACCCACCCTAACCTGTACCTGGAGTAACTCCATGGCGTCTGCAATGGACACGGGTAACCTGTAAATGGTTATCTCCCAGGCCCATGCTTATACTTATCAAGGGTATCAGAACCTGTCAGAGATTTATGATGCATGGCTATGCTTAAAAAGGCCCTTGCGGTTATTAGCCTAGTAAATACCTATGAACCTATGAGTTGTCCAGTATAACTAGATGGGAGGTGAATTTATCTGTAATATAGATTGAAACACTGCCTCCTTTGGTTTTCACATGTTCATTTTGAGGTCTAGAGGTGTGGAAGGCATTGCAGCCTTGCAGGACCAGGGTACTCTCTGATGCCTTAAACCAGGTTTCTGTGACTGCACAGATATCTATGTCTTCCAGTGATAGAAGTTCTTCCAGAGAGTGCAGTTTTTGGTTTAAGCTCATAGCATTTAGCAGCACAACCTTATTTTGTTCAAATTGGTTAATTTCATCTCAGTAATGTTGTTTTTGATACCATGCCTAAAAAGGCACTATGGGGGAGGCAAGAGCCTTTGCCAGAAGCCAAAAGCCTAAGGATGCCAGGTGCAAATCGTCTCTGGCAAAGCAACGAGGTTTGCCAACCATGGTTTCCCAGACAGACAAGAACCGGATCCCCTTTGAACACCAAAAACTGAGCCAATTATTGAAATCAGTCATTTTTTGTTTATACTGTGGCATCATTCTAGGTGAGGGTATTATGCTGCTCAAAGCTAGGGACATATTTGCCTTGGACACATACTCAGAGAGCTCGACTGTGTCTCTCTTCATATAGTCCAGTGAGATAGGTCTCTGGTTATTCACACCAACATGAACTATGACAGACTCATAATGGTACTTGTTGCTGAGAGACTTGAGTGCATGTGTCAGTTGATGAATCCTGGTACTGGACAGGTAGCTGACTGATTTTGTCCTTGTCCAACCTGTTGAGTGGACTATCCATGTGTCTCACTATTGAATCTTCCATGACAAGAAAACTTGTTTTTTGAGTGTTATACCTTACAGGCTTGATGGGTGAGCACTGGTTGCTATGTGTCATGGGTGCTGTGGAGACTGTGTTAGATGTAGCAGTCTTGTGTTTTGGAGGTCTCTGGTGCTTTGGTAAGTTTTTCAAGAGAACCTCCTCATATTTAGATTTACGTGTTTGATGCATGCTATGTGTATGAGTAGTAGTATGTGTAGAAGTAGTTGTGCAATGTGAATATGTAGCAGTGGGTGAGTTGACAACCTTCTCCGTGTTACTGTTTTGAGGGAAAGAGAGCATGGATTCTAGATTCTTGGTGTAAATACATCTCTTGCACTCTGTACTAAATTGTGTTATTAGTAGATGGTTGTCTGTGTACATGAGGCAATTGCTACACTGCCTCAAGAGACCCAGGTCAACAAGGGTAGTCCAAATGTCCATACTTCTAGGTTAAAGACTGTTGTCACTGGGGTGGCTTTTCAGAAATGATTACGGAGGAGCTCAGTGAATGGATATTTTGGCCTGGGTTTTAAGGGAAAATTTGTTGAATTTAACTGTCCGGGTTTGGTGCAGAGTTGCACAGTAGTGAGTTGTGATGCACAACCTGCAAACAAGCAGAAACCTCCTTAAATGCAGGGCCTAAATACCAGAAGCTAAAACTTGAAAACAAAACTCTAACAAGATTCAAAAGGACCAATGGGGATGCTTATTCTAAGACCTAGACTGGCCTCCCTTTATCAGTCAGGTTCCAAACAGCACAATTCTTACACAAAGGTGCAGCTAGGCCCCTTCTAATCCAAGAGGGCTTGGAAAAAGTGCTCATAACAAACAAATTATTACAAACAGTTCCAGATGCAACAGGCCTGGATTTGGTCTGTGTTGCAGCTACTAGCTACCCTAGGTTCAGCAGGAAACACTAGGGGATGTTTAACACAGCAGAAAAATAGCAGTGAGACACTGAAAAAAACATTTAAAACAGCAGAAAATCAGCCAAGAGGCTCTAAAGAATGATTTAAACAGTTAACAGATCAGTTAATTAAATACTGCTTAGTGGGAAAAGCAGAGCAGGCAGAACTGATAGCTTTAAAACAGTGAAAAAATACCAATAAATACTTAAGAAAAAGTGAAAAGAACAAAAAATGCTTTCTAAACAGTGAAAAAAGCAATAAAATTTGATTTTACAGGCACAGAGTAGCAGTCAATTGCAGTACAACAATGTAATTTAGTACACAGCAAATAAACACAGTATAAAAAATCAGCCCGCAGGGAATAAAAAAGTACAGTAAATAGTATAAGTCAGTAAAAAAAAACAGTCAACTTATGGTTTTTGGAAGCTCAGAACCCACTAGTCATCTGGTATCTCAGCTCAGAGTTGTGTCTGGCAGCCCACCTCAGTTTAGCTCGTTACAAACAAGCAGAGACCTGCTCAAATGCAGGGCCTAAATACCAGAAACTAAAACAATGGAGATGCTTCTTCCAAGCTCTAGACTGGCCTCCCTTTATCAGTCAGATCCCAAACAGCACAATTCTTTCACAAAGGTGCAAATAGGCCCCTTCCAATCCAAGATGGCCTGGAAAACGTGCTCAGAACAAACAAACAACTATAAACAGTTCCAGATGCAGCAAACCTGGATCTGGACTAAGCTACAGCTACTAGCCACCCTAGTTCAATAGGAAACACTAGGGAATGTTTAACACAGCAGAAAAATAGCAGTGAGACACTGAAAAATGTTTAAAGCAGTAGAAAATCAATCAATAGGCTCTAAAGAATGATTTAAACGGTTAACAGATCAGTTATTTAAATATTGCTTGGTGGGAAAACCAGAGCAGGGAGCTTCATCGCTTTAAAACACCAAAATGATACCAGTAAATACTTAAACAGTGAAAACAACGAAAAAGCTTTCTAAACAGTGACAAAAGCAATAAAATGTGATTTTACAGGCACAGAATAGCAGGTATTTGCAGTACAACAGTGTAGTTTAGTACACAATAAATAAATACAGTATAAAAATTAGGTGCAGGAAATAAAAAAAGTGTAGTAAATACTATAAATAAGTAAAAAAAAAAAACAGTCAGCTTATGGATTTTGGAAGCTGAGAACCATCTAGTCATCTGGTATCTCTGCTCAGAGTTGTGGCTAGTAGCCCACCTCAGTTCTGCTCGTTACAAACAAGCAGAAACCTGTTCAAATGCAAGGCCTAAATACCAGAATTTAAAACTTGAAAAAACTGTAACTAGATTCAAAAGGACCAATGGGGATGCTTATTCCAAGCTCTAGACTGGCCTCCCTTTATCAGTAAGTCCCAAATAGTACAATTCTTTCACAAAGGTGCAAATAGGCCCCTTCCAATCCAAGATGGCCTGGAAAACATGCTCAGAACAAACAAACGACTACAAACAGTTCCAGATGCAGCAGGCCTTGATCTGAACTATGCTACAGCTACTAGCTACTGTTGTTCAGAATGGAAACACTAGGGAATGTTTAACACAGCAGAAAAATAGCAGTGAGATACTGAAAAAATGTTTAAAACAGCAGAAAATCAACCAATAGGCTCTAAAGAATGATTTAAACAGTTTACAGATCAGTTATTTAAATATTGCTTGGTGGGAAAACCAGAGCAGGGAGCTTCATCGCTTTAAAACACCAAAATGATACCAGTAAATACTTAAACAGTGAAAACAACAAAAATGCTTTCTAAACAGTGACAAAAGCAATAAAATGTGATTTTACAGGCACAGAATAGCAGGTATTTGCAGCACACATTGTAGTTCAGTACGTAGTAAATAAATACAGTATGAAAGTAGGCGGCAGCCAATTAAAAAATTAAGTAAATAGTATAAACAAGCAAAGCAACAGGCAACCTGTGCTTTTTTGGAAGCTCAGAAACCTCTAGTAATCTGGTATCTCAGCTCAAAATTGTGGCTGGTAGCCCACCTCAGTTCATCTCGGTACAAACACACACACATCAGGAAAGTAACCACTTGGCCACCATGGTAAACTTTGCCCTTTTCCCCACTGTAGTGTGATCTCGGAGGTGGTATATTTAGTTTGGGTGGGGTGTGGAGGGTTTGATTTGCTTTGGTTTTATTTAGTCATTACAAAACATTTGGCCAATATTTCATCCAGAAGATAGAGCTTTTTCAGTGCACATAGAGTCAGTGGAAAAACAACTATTTTTAAATAAATCAGGGCAAAAAAAAATCAGATACCTATAAATTATTTAAAGAGATTCCATTCATTTTATTTATTTATTTATTTATTTATTTATTTATTTATTTATATTTGTTGACCGGGAGTGTCCGACTGAACGTAGGTCCATTTTCAGCGGATGCCCGGGGAGAAAAGCTCCACAGTTAAAATAAACAGACAGTAGTTACACTGGATTACATAGCGATTAACAATTTACATAGCAGTTACTTACAACATATTTACAGATGAAGAAAATAGTACTGCAGTAGACAACTAGAATCTTTATCTGTGAAGTGCATAACAGACATTAACAAATGTTACAAGAAGAAGTTCCTGCTGTATAATAAGTACTGGCTTATGAGCATCTGAACGTGCTATAATCAAGGTAGTTAGTGGAGTGGAAAGAAAGGTAGTAGTTGGATGGGGAGGGTAATATTAGAGTGGGAGTTGCAAGGGCATAGCCAGCATGTTTTTAGGTGCGCTTTTAGTAAAGTTTTGAAGTGGGTGCATGATGGTATGGAGGTAATTGTGGGTGGATGGAAGTTCCATAATTTGGCTATGGTGCAGAGTTATTGGCTTTAGTGATCTGCAAGTGATTTTTGTTGCTGGATCTTAGTGGTCTGGTGGTGCGATAGGGTTGGAGTAGATTCTGGAGGGATGGGACATTTAGTGGATAATTTACTAGTTTGTGGGCAAGTGAGAGTTGATACCATTGAAGGAGGTGAGGGAGTTCAAGCCAGCCAAGTTCAGCAAGTGAGAGACAGTGGTGACTACGGTAGGATGCCCCTGTGGTGAATTTGGCGATTTTGTTGTAGCAGGTCTCTAGCTTGTTTAAATTGCATTGTCTTAGGTTGGTATATATTGGACAGGCATAAAGTAGGGTGGAGATAAGGTGGGAATTTGCTGTTGAAATCTTTGCTGCTTTGGTGAGAAGTTGTTTATTTCTGTATAGTACTCCTAGTTTATTGTGGACTTTTTTTATGGTCAAAGATATGTGAATGTCAAATTTTAGTTTATTGTCTATTTCCACTCCTAGCAATTTGGTGTGTTCAGTTGGGTATATAGTGGTGTTGTCTTTTGCTGTGATGTTAAAGTGAGAGTTGTTTTGAGTATGTTTGGTGGGTTGGAAGATGAGTAGTTTAGTTTTGTTTGGGTTGAGTATTAATTGGGCATCGATAACCAAGTTTTAACAGAGGAAAAGGCTTCCTGTGTGACTTTTTGCAGTTTGGGTAGGGACTAGGCTGAGCAGATGATGCTTGAGTCATCTGCATATTGTATGAGTGTGCCATGTTTGGTGGCAGAAGCTAGATTATTGGTGAAAACAAAGAAGAGTAGGGGTCCAAGGATGGATCCTTGGGGAACCCCTATGGGAATGTCTCTTTAAGTCTTTTTGTAGCTTTTGGCAGCTTTTTCTTGTAATTAAACTTTGTTAATTGATTAATTATATTATGCATAGTATAAATAGATGAAACTTGTGACTGTAATTTATTCCTTTGATGGCGTTCTGCCGAGGTACCGGAATAAAGTGTTGCTGTGTTCCAGTTTCCGTGGTTTTTCTTAGGAACCCCTATGGAGACAGGTAGTTGGGGAGATATGTCATTCTGCCATACAACGGATTGTTGGCGGTCAGACAGGTAACTCTGAAACCAGTTGGTGACCGATTGTGAGAAGAATAGGTTATTGAGATAAGTTGTTTGTGTGGGACCATGTCAAATGCTTTAAATAGGTCTAGGAAAATAGCAGAGGAGAGATAGCCATTGTTTTTATGCTGAAGGATAGTGTTAGTAAAGGAGAGTAAGGCAGTGGTTGTGCTATGGTTTGGTCGGAAACCATGCTGAGTATTGGAAAGGAGATTCATAAATGGCCTGGTCAAAATAAAAATAAATATTTTATTAAAAATAAATTAATAAATATATAGAATAAAGTTATTCAAAAATCAGTTCATTTTTTTCTGTGTTTAAAGTCAGTTTCCTGATTTGATATTGATGATTCTAGTTTTACATCATTCTTTCAACCTCCCTATCACCCCACCATCAACATTTTTGAGTAGTCTGTTGTTGGTGAAATTTCTACACATCAGAAGTACATTTTTAAAAATGTTGGTTGTAATTTGTCTATTCAGAAGAAAAAGGCTCTGAGTTAAAAAACAAAAACAGATAAGGGTGGGGAGGTTATCATTTGGGCATTGAATAGCTACAGACTGGAAGCTTATTGACAGCTAAATAGCACACAGACTTATCTACATTTGAAATTAGATCATAACAATATGTTTAAACATAGTATATTTACTGTTTTAAATTGAAATAGTGCCTCAGGGTGTCATAACAGATGCAGTTTAAAAACCAGTTGGTTAGATCACCCATTATTCAGGGTGCACAATGGTGTTTTACCAACTCCTGGTGGACCAGTTGTTACTGAAAGAAGTTCTTTGACTAAGCCACTGTTAGAGTATCTGGAGCTCTACCTTAAATCCCTTCTATCCCATGTAAGAGCTTGTATATGTGATTCTACTGAATTGTTATCATTAACAGAGGGAATACAAGTCACAAATACTACTTTATTGTATACATTATATGCTGGATCTTTTAATATATGTATACTTCACAAGAAAGGAATAGAAGCTGTTAAATATTGGTTTAGGGTTAGTTCACTTTATCCCTTTGATTTTAACACTTTTTTTGGTATGATTATTGCAAATGGCACTAGAAACGAACGTATTTTGTTTTGGTGGCAAATGCTATTTATAATTGTGGGACAGAGCCATGGGGCAACTTTTGTCCCCATTTATACCAAGCTCTATATGCAGCATCTCCTTTATTTCCACATCTAATGATGTGGAAAAGTTATTTGGATGACTGTTGGGTTCTATGGGACTGAAAGGTATCTTTGCTTCAGTCATTTATGGCCTTTTTAAACTTTAGCACTATGGGTTTGAAATTTAAAGTGAAATTTAATGTATTCACTACTGAGTTTTATGATTTGACAGTTACCAAGTAGTTCAATTGTGCCCTTATTCTAAATGTGTTTATATCTAGTGATAAGAATGTTTCAGTGGATCAAACCAGTGAGTTACATTAAACATTTCTATTTTCACAAATCTGTGGTTGATAGGATGTTTAATTGGACAATGGCCAAATCTAGATCAGAGTTATTATGTTACTCTTCTAAGCAGATCTGTAAAGATGGATGGAAATGTTGTCACTCTAATATCTTTACCACCTATGGTAGCAAAATCCATGAACTGAGGCAGGTATTGGATACATTTTGGTCAGTGCTGACAGTTGACAAACATTTCAGCTCAACTGTGGCTGATAAATGCATTTTAACATACAGAAAGGGCAAAATTATTGCTAACCATCTTTCTGATTTAAAAAATTCCCATTATATTAAAATAATTTCTATTTTTTCTGGTATTAAAGTTGTGGAATGTTTTCCATGTGGCAGTTGTGTGTTTCACCCCCAAACTGTTAAAACTAAAATGTGTTCTTCCAGCAATACTCACAAGATATATACTGAGTTAATTATCTATTATATGTAAACATGGTACTATCTAGGCAGGAGAAACTTATGGCCTTTATAACAGAGTATGTCTCCTCAGCTAAATGACCTCAGAAGAGAACATACTGCACTTGTTTGGTAAAGTCATATTACCCAGGTGCTGTATTTAGTTTTAATGGTATTGACGAGGTTGTTTCCTCTTCACCAAATAGTTATGACAAACATAACCTATTGGCTATTAAAGAAAGGTTATAAATATTAAATTTGGGGGGCTGTTTATGATGTTGGTCTAAACAAATTTATGCAACGTTATATTTAAGTTTTTGACCATTAGATGTCCCCATTGCTATATATTTAAGTGTATTTATACATCTTTCACATTACTGAACTTCAGTACATAAACATATATTTTATATGAAAATGTGAACTGATCTTTGGATAACTTTGTTTTACATACACACACATATATATATATATATATATATATATATATTTATATATACATCTTTTTTTTCATTTATTTATAATATTTATTATTTGTATCAGGCTATTTAGGGATCATTTATGAGTGGGATCCCATTTAAATAATGTATTAGTTACCTTATTTTTGCACTTTGTTCTGTAGTTATCAAACTCTGTAGATGTACTACCTTTGTGCAGCGATATGATGTAGGATTTTTTTTTCACAGTGATTGAACGTATCTTTCTGCTATGGACTTATTAATTAGTATGGACATAGAAAAGGCTAGGACTTCTGTGACCATTTTAGGTAGTCTGTTGGTAGTTAGCCTACAGCTACAGAAGTAGGTTTTAGTTTAAGGAGCAACTTCCTTATGAGTGAGGTACTAAACTGAAGAGGTGTGGGTGGATTTGATTGGACAAGGGTAGAGGGGGGGCAGATATATTAGTGAATAAGAGAGATAATATTTATCGTATAAAGTAGGAATTAAACTGGGTGTGGATAGAGTCTGTTGTATTGTCTATTTTTGGAGAGGGAGTGGTAATCTTGCCAGGGTGGAGTAGTTTATCTAGTGATGACCCAAAAAGTTTTGGATTGTTTTTAAGTTTGTCTTGTAGGTTGGTATAGTGTGTTTGCTTATCCTGTTTGACATGAAGATTTGCAAGGTTTCTATCTTTTGGCTTTTCCCAGTTAGGGGTCACCACAGAAGAACTCTGGTCTGCTAATGATTGGCAGTAAATTTTTACAGTGTCGAGTTGCCAGCCCGGTGTCCAACCTTCAAAGAAGGCACACCTACACACGCTCTCACCTTCCTGCATGTCTTTAAATTCACTTGAACATGGGGAGGACATGCAGACTCTGCACAGAAGGTGCTCCAGCCGAGAATTGAACCAGAGAACCTTTTGCTGTGAGGCGATAATGCTAACCGCTGCACCACTGCGGCCCAAGTTTTTCAAGTTTTTTAAGCTGTCTAAATTGCTGAAAGGCATTTTGAGTTCTATTTTTATACTAACTTTTCCAGGCTTTATCCCTTTTTATCCTGATTTTTTGTTTCTTTTGTCAGTCGTTGTGCGGGGTTGGACTTTACTCTTTTACTACATACTAGTGCTAGATTATTTAAGGTCTGTAAGAATATATTATTAAAGTGTTCTACAGCAGTATCTAGTGACATTGTTCTAATTACATTCCACTTATATTGTTTTAGTGCTTCATTGAAAATATTTTTGCTGAAATTGGTTGTATTTCATATTTGATTATAGATAATATGTTTATATAGGTTATGGTGAGTTCTAATGGCATATACTGGTATGTGTTACTTATGCTATCCGAGAGGCAGCCTACTTTTGTCAGTTTGTCTGGTTTGTTTATAAGAATCCTGTCCAATGTTGAGTGCATCCTTGTAGGTTTTTTTATTCTAGTAGGTGTGGCTAACTGTCTGAAGTTGTACAAGTTTATAGATTCAGTGGGGGAAGTAGAATTTATGAGTTGCCAGTCTATATTTAAGTATCCAATTTTTATAATTTCATGGTTAATTTGTTGGGATATCCAATACAGCATGCATTCAGCAGTATCAGTGTTATTCCCTGGTGGTATATAAATTGCTGTTAAACATATAGTTTTACTATTGTTGATTTTTAGGATTGTTATTAGAAGCTCAACATTGTTGAATTTGGTTATTTCCAGTGAAGTAAGGTGATGGTTAGGAGATTTTTATTGATGATTGCTACACCACCTACATGCTTGTTTTGTCTATCATGCTTGAGGATATTGTATCCTGGGGGGTTGATGTCATTATATTTTCTTTCTTTTTTAACCTGGTTTCAGTAGCTATGACTACATCAGGAGTGTGTATGGCAAGGTAGGCATGTATGTTGTGGACTTTATTGCACATACTGTGTAGGTTTATATTTAGTAAGATGAGTTTGGGTTCTGGTTTTTGTTGAGAAGTATTAGGTGAGTGGTTTATTTTCAGGATGGAAGTAATAGTTTTATGATCAGTGAGACCTGGGTTGAGGTGAATATCTCTGTTAATTTTTTGAATTAATATTTTACAGAGGGAAGAGTGTGGCCAGTTATATTTTGGTCATGGTTTGGTATTTGATTGCAAATTTGGATGCTTAGTTTTGAGATATTTATAGATAAATAAATTAGATATGGTCTATTTGTAGAGATTGGGTGTTATAGAGAAAGACAGGCAGGGTAGATGTTGATATTCTTTGTGAGGATTGGTTGAAGTCCTAAGTATTTCAAGGAGTTGGATTTGTTCATTAGTTATGAAGTCTAGTAGAGTGTGGAGAAATAATAAAATAATCTGAGTTAGGGGCATCTTATTTAACTTGGGTTTTATCTGGTGATTGTAGAGATGTAATTTGTTAGTTAAATGGGCAAGGATTAATACTGTTTGAGTGAGACTTGGGTGGTAAACTTGTGTGGGTGTTAATATCGGGAAGTAATTCTAGCGCTTGTTTTTATTTTGGATGAAACTTATAATATTGGTTTGAGGACTTTGTGGGTAGTGATATGGAAGTATAAATGTAGAGTAATAGGGGTGGGTGGGAACTGGGGGTAATGGAGGGCAGCAGAGTGAGCCTGGGTATTAGCAAGGGCAAACACTTGGCAAAGAGAGAAAAAAGCAATAAGTGATTAAACTTAAACAGTCTCAACTCTGTTGAGAGGGATATTAGTAAAAAGAACAAAGCAGTTTAAAAGGCCTTTGTGCTAGTAGACGAAAGTCTTGATTTTGTTGCTCTAGGACACAATTTTAGTAGGAGAGTTAGTCCAACATCACTTTGACCTGACCAATGGTGATAATAGTAAAAAACTGCACTTGAGTGTTTGAAAAACTGTAATGTAAGGAGGTTACAATGGACTTTGAAATGCAAAGTCCAAAGGCTATCCCAATCCCCACAGATCAGCAAAACAATCAGAAAAAGTAAGCAAAATTGCAGGATACATTTATTTATAATATTTATTATTTGTATCAGGCTATTTAGGGATCATTTATGAGTGGGATCCCATGTAAACAATGTATTAGTTACCTTATTTTTGCACTTTGTTCTTTAGTTATTCAACTCTGTAGATGTACTACCTTTGTGCAGCGATATGATGTAGGATTTTTTTTCAGAGTGATTGAACGTAACTTTCTGCTATGGACCTATTAATTAGTATGGACGCAGAGAAGGCTAGCACTTCTGTGGACATTTTAGGTAGTCTGTTGGTAGTTAGCCTACAGCTACAGAAGTAGGTTTCAGTTTAAGGAGCAACTTCCTTATGACTGAGGTACTAAACTGAAGAGCTGTGGGTGGTTTTGATTGGGCAAGGGTAGTGGGGGGCAGATATATTAGTGTCTAAGATAGATAATATTTATTTATAAAGTAGGAATTAAACTGGGTGTGGATAGAGTCTGTTGTATTGTCTATTTTTGGAGAGGGAGTGGTAATCTTGCCAGGGTGGAGTAGTTTATTTAGTGTTGACCAAAAAAGTTTTGGATTGTTTTTATGTTTGTCTTGTAGGTTGGTATAGTGTGTTTGCTTATCCTGTTTGACATGAAGATTTGCAAGGTTACTGTCTTTCAGCTTTTCCCAGTTAGGGGTCACCACAGCGGAACTCTGGTCCTCTGATGATTGGCAGTGAATTTTTACAGTGTCGAGTAGCCAGCCCGGTGCCCAACCTTCAAAGAAGGCACACCCACACACGCTCTCACCTTCCTGCATGTCTTTAAATTCACTTGAACTTAGGGAGGACATGCAGACTCTGCACAGAAGGTGCTCCAGCCGAAAATTATACCAGAGAACCTTTTGCTGTGAGGCTATGATGCTAACCGCTGCACTACTGCCGCCTGAGTTTTGCAAGTTTTCTAAGCTGTCTAAATGGCTGAAAGGCATTTTGAGTTCTATTTTTATAGTAACTTTTCCAGGCTTTATCCCTTTTTATCATGATTTTTTGTTTGTTTTGTCAGTCGTTGTGCGGGGTTGGACTTTACTCTTTTACTACATACTGGTGTTAGATTATTTAAGGTCTGTAAGAATATGTTATTAAAGTGTTCTACAGCAGTATCTAGTGACATTGTTCTAAATATATTCCACTTATGTTGTTTTAGTGCTTCGTTGAAAATATTTTTGCTGAAATTGGTTGTGTTTCGTATTTGATTATAGATAATATGTTTATCTAGGTTATGGTGAGTTTTAATGGCATATACTGGTATGTGGTCACTTATGCTATCCGAGAGGAAGCCTACTTATGTCAGTTTGTTTGGTTTGTTTATAAGCATCCTGTCCAATGTTGAGTGCATCCTTGAAGGTGTTTGATTCTAGTAGGTGTGGCTAACTGTCTGAAGTTGTACAAATTTATAGATTCAGTGGGGGAAATAGAATTTATGAGTTTCCAGTCTATATTTAAGTATCCAATTTTTATAATTTCATGGTTAATTTGTTGGGATATCCAATATAGGATGCATTCAGCAGTATCAGTGTTTTTCCCTAGTGGTATATAAATTGCTGTTAAACATATAGTTTTACTATTGTTGATTTTTAGGATTGTTATTAGAAGTTCAGCATTGTTGAATTTGGTTATTTCCAGTGAAGTAAGGTGATGGTTAGGGGGATTTTTACTGATGATTGCTACGCCACCTACATGCTTGTTGTCTGTCATGCTTGAAGATATTGTATCCTTTGGGGTTGATTTCATTATATTTTATTTCTTTTTTAACCTGGTGTCAGTAGCTATGACTACATCAGGAGTGTATATGGCAATGGTAGGCATGTATGTTGTGGACTTTATTGCACATACTGCGTAGGTTCATTTTTAGTAAGATGAGTTTGGGTACTGTTTTTTGTTGAGAAGTATTGGGTGAGTAGTTTATTTTCAGGATGGAAGTAATAGTTTTATGATCAGTGAGACCTGGGTTGAGGTGAATATCTCTGTTAATTTTTTGAATTAATATTTTACAGAGGGAAGAGTGTGGCCAGTTATATTTTGGTCTTGGTTTGGTATTTGATTGTAAATTTGGATGCTTAGTTTTGAGATATTTATAGATAAATAAATCAGATACGGTCTATTTGTAGATATTGGGTGTTATAGAGAAAGACAGGCTGGGTAGATGTTGATATCCTTTGTGAAGATTGGTTGAAGTCCTAAGTATTTCCAAGGAGTTGGATTTGTTCATTAGTGAGGAAGGCTAGTAGAGTGTGAAGGAATAATAAAATAATCTGAGTTAGGGGCATCTTATTTAACTTGGGTTTTATGTGGTGATTGTAGAGATGTAATTTGTTAGTTAAATGGGCAAGGATTAAGACTGTTTGAGAGGGGCTTGGGTGGTAAACTTGAGTGGGTGTTAATATCGGGAAGTAATTCTATCGATTGTTTTTCTTTTGGATGAAACTTATAATATTGGTTTGAGGACTATGTGGGTAGTGATATGGAAGTATAAATGTAGAGTAATAGGGGATGGGTGGGAATTGTGGGTAATGGAGGGCAGCAGAGTGAGCCTGGGCATTAGCAAGGGCAAACACTTGGCAAAGAGAGAAAAAAGCAATAAGTGATTAAACTTAAACATCCTCAATTCTGTTGAGAGGGATATTAGTAAAAAGAACAAAGCAGTTTAAAAGGCCTCTGTGCTAGTAGATGAAAGTCTTGATTTTGTTGCTCTAGGACACAATTTTAGTAGGAGAGTTAGTCCAACATCACCTCGACCTGACTAATGGTGATAATAGTAAAAAACTGCACTTGAGTGTTTGAAAAACTGTAATGTAAGGAGGTTACTATGGACTTTGAAATGCAAAGTCCAAAGGCTATCCCAATCCCCACAGATCAACAAAACAATCAGAAAAAGTAAGCAAAATTGCACGAGTGCAGCTCTGGAAAAATACTGGCTCAGAACTAAAAGTGGTTACACAAGTAGAGAAATAAACTTAAGGAAGGGAGACAGTGGACTGCTGAAAACAATAAAGGAGCACAGTTAAAGGAGAAAGTGCCCATGGGACTGCTATGGTCTAAGAAAAGGGAGCTATTATAGTGGACAAAGTTCTTTGTTTTAGGCTGCCATAATATTTATAATTTAAATAAAAATATAGCCCACAGACTGGTGTTCAAACTGCAGCCTTCACTGTTACATACATATCTGTTTGCTTCTAGGGACAATTTTATAGCAAAATAAAAACACACTAAAGTGACAGCTGAGTGCACTGAGTCAATGTTGACTGTGCACAAATACTAGCTCAGAGCTGAAACTATTTTAATAACTGTTTCAGGCAAGGAGGGTTAAAAA
>NC_056729.1:541748852-541913852 GCF_019279795.1 Protopterus annectens | reverse complement strand
TGTTTAATCAAAGTCTTACCTCTGGATCAGGAGTGGCGACTGCAACTGTGGTACCACTTCACAAAGGCGGTGCCTCCACCGACCCTGGAAATTACCGCCCATTAGCTTGACAAGCCTTATCTGCAAAGCCATGGAGAGGATCATAATGGACCTCATAAATAAAGACATAGGGAATTTGCAGACTTTGGATCCAACCCAGTTTGGCTTTGTCAAAGGCAGATCATGCCTTTTAAACTTGGTTGACTTTTTCAAACAGTCACCAAAGCCATTGATGAGGGAAAGGCAGTCCATACAGCCTACCTCGATCTGGCTAAGGCCTTCGATACAATACCCCACTCGGTATCATTGAAAAACTCATCAGCTTAAATGTCAACCCATACATCACAAGATGGGTTGCAAACTGGCTGAGTGACAGAACCCACAGGGTCAGAGTTGCTGGCGCCATGTCAGACTCAAAGCCTGTCACAAGTGGTGTCCCACAGGGCTCAGTCCTGGGCCCACTCTTGTTTGGCATCTACTTTTCCGGTACAAGCAAACACAGGAGGGTTATGGCTGACAAAGTTTGCAGATGACTGCAAACTGGGCCATAGTAGAAAACACATCTGATACAGATATCCTTCAGAAGGGTCTCACAGAAACGGATAACTGGTGCCAGAGCCACGGCCTAAAGTTAAATGCCAAAAATGCATAGTCATACCCTTCGAAAACAAGGTTACCCCTAGCTACCAAATAGGTGGCAATCCACTGAGCACAGAAGAAGTTATCAGGGACCTGGGGACCCAGGTTGATAGTAGTCTGTCATTCGACACCCATGTAGCTAAAGTAGTTAGGAAGACCTTCTACATTGCCCACCTTATCATGAAGGATTCTCATCTAGATCAAGGGAGGTCATAGTCTCCCTTTACTCATCACTCATCAGACCAATGATTGAGTACAATGCCCCATTCGAATGTATCTGACCCGACACTTGCAGCAGCTGGAGAGGCCACAAAAGTTCCTCACCAAAAGGATAAAGGGTCTCAAAATCTGTCCTATGCTGCCCGACTGAAAGAACTCCAGCTCTATTCAGTCGCCACCGCTTGCTCAGAGGTGACCTTTGCCTAACATACAAGGCCATGTCAAACCCAGATTTGATGAATATGC
Organism: Protopterus annectens; assembly: GCF_019279795.1. Taxonomy (NCBI): domain Eukaryota; kingdom Metazoa; phylum Chordata; order Ceratodontiformes; family Protopteridae; genus Protopterus; species Protopterus annectens. The sequence continues at coordinate 541,912,709 of NC_056729.1, read as the reverse complement.
TTCACCTCAAAAAATCTAGATCCATCAGAGCCACAAGGGCGGGAGACTTAAACCTTGACACGGCTATTAATAGGACGTGCTGGAGGGATAGATTCATCACCCAAAGACTCCCTATGCTGTGGAACAAAATCCCGGTACATGTGAGGCAGAGTACCTCGCTGGCCTTGTTCAAGAGAAATCTTGACCAATGGATGGAAGATCACAGATATACCCCAGGGATAACCTCAGTGTCACTGCTCGACAGAGGCACAGCAAAATAATGGGTATAGTTCCCCATACTAAAGGGGTGGCGTAAGCCACAAAACGATGGGCTAGGCTTGTAAATGCCCTCGGGCAGATAGCCTAGTATGAACCTATGAACCTATGAACCTATTCTGTAGACAAACTGGTGATTTGCCTACTTACTCAGATGTGTGTGTGTGTGTGTGTGTGTGTGTGTGTCTATGTGCTTATGTGCAGCCTGTCATGGTGTGGTGCCCCTACAGGAATAGTTTTTCTGCCTTATACGACTCTGGCTTGTCCCTAACCAAGTAGTATATTATGCAAGTAATAGTAGAATAGATTAATGTGTGTATATATGTGTGTGTGTGTGTGTGTGTGTGTGTGTGTGTGTGTGTGTGTGTGTGTGTGTTTGTGAATTTGTGTATACATGTGCCTGCCTGCCTGTCTGTATGTCTGTATGGACAGTGCTTAGACAAGTCTAACACAGAATGCTTTTCCATACTTGACAGCTGTCTTTGAATGGACAGTGTCCATCAATGAAGAAAGGTACCAAACATGATAATATAGTAGCTTCATTTTATTTCTTTTTAAGTTTACCAGTAATGATGACAAATTCATCTTCTTATTTTACATAATCAGGTTTTATACATTTACATACAAATACTCACCACATCACCTGCACATATTGTTTTTAATTGCTTCTAGTTTTGTGTGATATTTGAAAACCACATTTATTGCATTTCCAGGTATTGATACAACAGACTTAACAATGTGATTTGTATGAATTAAAAGACAGCATGCAGATGTGTTAAGAAGACTAGTTACTTATCTGTGCATTAATGAAATATATGCCCTACATAATAAAATAAATTACAATATAACTTAAAAAAAGAACACAAATTATCTAAATTTGGTAGAAAATTTTGCATCTGCAGAATGTATTTAATGCACATGTAGGTTACTAAATTAAGTTCTATTTCTTTTGGTTTCCTTAACCTTCTTTATCTGAAAACATGAAATTTCAACTATGGGAATCTAACCAAGGTCAATTTGAGAGTGACTGAATTTACTGTTATTAGCCACATGGGGGCACTAAAAACATTTCTAGAGCAGACATAGTATATTTTACCTCTGGTTTCTCTACAGGAATAGCTAGGTCTCTTTTTAACAGTCTGGTATATTTTTAGCAGTGTGGTTCTCAACTTGAAAACGCTATTACTACAAAGCAAGGTATTTCGTGAGTAATTCTGGAAGGAAACGTTTTATGTGTCTTCATACCTATTTAATTAATTTGTTTATTGTCGTTTCCTTTAATTCCATACTTTTTTCCTATTTCAAAGGATTGGCATAAAAATGGGTGCTGCTCTAACATGCTTCCATATGACTTGCCAAAAAAAAAAAAAAAAAAAAAAGGAGAAAAAATTCTGGTTATTTACTTACTTGTAGCTCTGGCTGTTAACTTCTTATAGCAGGCAGGATGGTGGCACACTGAGAGGTGTACTGCACAAATACAGAGGCAGGCCAGATTTGGGGGGGGGTCAGCTTAAGGAGACCATTGTGATAGATAATACTATCGGCAGCTGCAATGACCTTATCTCCAAAGTGCACCTCTACTAAAAGCTGTATGCTAACTATGGTACAGTTATCGCCACACAGAAGTATCCCTATATGCATGAAGGGATCAGTAAAAGGAGGCTAGAGATATCTGGGCAGATAGAGAGGCAACATTTAATTCTGGTTCTTAACCTCCTGTGAGATGGTCAGCACTGGTGATGCCTGATAAAGCCAGATAACCTTGCTGGCTAGGCTTACATAGGCCCTTGGGCCGATAGCCTAGTACCTACCTATGAACCTATGAACCTATATAGTTCACCAACTCTGAGAAGGACATACAATTATCAGACTAGGATGAAAAGAAGTACTAAAATGCTCTCAAGTGGGAGCGTGATTTAATTTAGAAATCTGACATGTATTTATTTATTTATGTTTAGTACTCTCTTTGGATGGCTGGCATTTTGGGGGTGAGCTAACTGTTATTTGGCAATGTGGAAATAAAAACATCAAGTATGCTATGCCAAAATAATGGCTCATTAGTTGTATATTTTACTGAATGACGGTAAAAAGTATCTACTTTAATAACATTTCTATAGCCAGTTTTTGTTGATTCTGTGACCTTTGAGCTCTTTTTTCACTGATATGCAATGATGCCAACAGTTTCAAATGTTAAACATATTATTATCTTCAAGTTAGGTTGCTACAAGAGGAAATTTCACTTCTGCATCTTACAGTGACCTCAGAGTTAGAGAAATACAGTATAATTAAGTTGGATTCCCATTTTATATTTAATGCCCACAACTGCAATCCTTGGCACAAGGAGCATTGAAGTGCTGTTTATATGGAAATGTATACCAACTCTGAAATTGCTGTATGCCAGCATTTTCCATCTTCTGTAAGGTACAGTGATCTCAGCATTAGCCTTTATACATAGAAAGGGAATAAGGATGTAGCCCCACACTTTTGATTAAGGGGGCTTGTCCCTTGTTAAAATTACTTTTAGCTATAACAGGAAATTTCACACTTTACTATTCCGATGATTGCACATATTCTTTCTGAGTTTTTGAACATGTATTGAAGAGTCTCTAAGTCTGGTAGGGCATCAATTAAGTCAGGATATAATATGGATGGGAACAGGGAAGAGGCCTTTCCCCCTCAAGAAAACAGTGCTGTTATTAATTATTTTTTATTTTCTATCACACAGTTATCATAGGTGTTGCTCAGTCAAGTGTTGGCAAATTAGTTTTAAAACAGTTAGATATTCCTTTATAGTGCTTCCATCTCATCTCATTTCAGTCATTCATGCATTCACTCATTCATTCCCTGATTATCCACCCTATCCTAATTCAGGATCATAGGAGAACTGATACTAATTTTGGCATTTATTGAATAATAAGGCAGAGAAACTCATCCTGAATGGGATACTACTTTCTCACATATGGCACACAATCACAGTACACAGCAGATACATTTCTGATCACTTAGTGAAACACATATGGACATAGAGAGGTCATGCACACTCCACACAGGATCCCCAGCTAAGAACCAAACTAAAGAACCAAGCGCTTTGAAGGAGCAAGACTAACCACGTATCTAAGCAGAAACTAGATTATTAGTGACATTGTTTGCACGTACAGTGGGGAGGCACTACACCACTATAGTGCTACACTACTGAATGTGCAAACAATGGTATAGCACAACTGTGTCATTGTTTGCACATACAGTAGTGTAGCACTAATGTCATTAACTACAATAGCTGCTTTTGATTCATCTGGCATGAACACTTTCATAATAGGAAGATGGAGGTGCATAGGAGTGGGCAGATGAAAAGATATAAAACACAACAAACTTCTTATGGAAATGCACTGTCTCAAAGTAGCCTGACAAACTTACTAACTAGCATTTCACAATTTAGTTCAGGAGATTAAGGCTATACATGACAAAGACTTTGGCCTACAGTCCTGGGCTTGATTCCTTCAAAAGTGTCCATTTACTTACTGTGCATTTAATTAAGTTGTATAACTAGGCAGCACTCCAGAACTGCTTGTCAAATAAGACGTGCTTAGCTGGCTTACAGAGTTAAACAATAAATGATACCAAGAAGAATGCATGCATAACTGGAATCATACCTTTCTTAATATACCTTTTTCACTCACTAGAAATACATAAGCACATTTTTATTTGGTAGAAATTTATAAAAAACATTAATGGAGTATCATTTTGTTAAACACGTTATACTGCAAAGTGTATGACTCGCACTATAAATGGCCTTTTATGAGCTGTAAGGTGCTCTTGTTCCTTTTGGCTCATGACACCTCTTGGCACTTCACTAGTTTGTAGAATTGTCTAGCCTTTTGGATATTTCTTCTTGTACAGCTCACAAAATGATGTTTTTACATTCTACCTTAATAGCATTTCATATATTAGAGCTAATGTTATATATGTTTCAACTACGGAAACTGGGCTGTAATGAGAAACAGACAGGTAGTGCTGAATGTGCTAGTTACCCAAGAACAATTTAAAGTGTGAGACAGTAAGGTACACTTATAACATCAAAAACTATCTAAATAATTTTCCAAATAAAAGATAGATTCCAATGTACTGTATACCATAATTGTGTGTTTCACTAGGTAGAGCTAAAGCGCATTGTTTAAAACAGTAATGCAATAAATTTAGTCACAGCCATCGCCACCTCCCACCTCATAGTCATGCAGTCTTTTAATTAAAATAGACCCTTTTCTTGCATTTACTGTTCTCACATTTCATATACTGTTAGATTCTATATTTTGGTTTACATTTTGTCTTTCATTTAACACTGTTGTGGTTCAAGAAAAAGTAACAGACTTGCTGCTTTTCTGTTTGGAATATTTTTAGCTTGTAAGTAACAAAGACTAGCATAGAAGAACATTACAATTAAATATATGCTGAGAAGTCACCTAGAAAATCAGATTTATTAGGCAGCATGAACACTAATAATTGCTATGAATGAAGGGGGAAGCTAATAATTGAGGGACACTGTTTTAAGGATTTCAAAAATGAAGTTCTGCTTTATGAGATAAACTGCAGGAATTATTCTTATGAGGTTTAAGTGTAATTTCCACTGATTGCCATTATTTCAATATAAATTTCTTGTGCATCTGTTTATATGCAAAATTAGTACAGTTTCTCAGCAAAGAACATTCAGTAAAGCAAGCTGACGCTATCATAAATTGAAGAAGAAGAAATATAAATGCCAAATTTCACAAAAAATCCTGCGTATTTCCTATACTCAGGCAGGCCATATTTGGGATTTAACTGAATTTTGCACAGAAAAATAGAAAATCGGTGTGCCCACTAACATTTCTATAAAAATTTAGGGAAGGCTGCATTTGTTATAGAATTATGTTTTCTGACTGTATTCGTTTTGTTTTTCATTGCAGTATTGCTTTTGGGATGTTAAAGCTTGTTTCTTGATACAACTCCTGAAGGCTGTTGCTACAAAAGTTTTGGGTGTGTACAGTGATTAAATGACCATGTAAAGACGCAGTTCAGACGCAGTTATCAGGTTCGCATTCCTCTTCTTCCTCTAGACTGGGACACGGTGCTCCATCATTGGCAGGGTTTAAACGAATGTAACGTGTTCGGATCTTCCTTCCCACTTCACCACATTTACCTCTGCACAGTCCCCAGGATGACCATGTGGAAACCTCACAATCCAATGGTGTTTCTAAGGTAGACAAAATAAAAGGATGAATGGAGGATTAGAGACAGGAAATCTACAGATCAGATTCCATGAACTGTTTCAACAAGGGAACAATTATTTTCAGACAAGATGTCTAGGCAGCAAAGGGAACTGCTTAACATCTTGATTTAATAAAGTATGGATTTTCTGCAGAATGCATGAAATTTTCTGTTTACATGTCTGACAGAATTCTGCAGAAGCAAAGAAATTTTACACTTCCTTTACAAAGTCTTTGTTGAGGTTCTCCTTTCAGTTACTTACCAAATTCTTGGAGAGTTCCATAAAAGCCTGTTGCACTTTATACCATATAGTTTATACTTTAATAGGCTGTGACCAAATTTGGATTTAGTTTGTACCAATAAGTTATAATATTTTAATGGCAAGGTAACAATAGACTGTACATTTACTTATATCAGTACACATTTTGAGAACAAAAAGTCAAGTGTTTTCATCTTTATTTTTTCGGAAAATAGTGGCTTCAGAACACGCTGACAAGCTAGAATGACCTTCGGTTTTCCATAATAGAAAGTCCTTGATTTTACTATCATATTTAAAAGATCTGTTTTTCTTTATTTCAGAACATAACAGAGTGTTAATATGTCATTCCTAAGTAGCCATGCAACAGTACTATTGCATATTCATGTGTGGTGTATAGAGTCAGAGAAGAGGAGGAAGCCTATGAGCTGCTAACAAGAGTTTGATTCCTTCCATCTCCATTTGCTTCTTTGTAGTTTTGAGCAAGTCTCTTTAACAGATAATACTCATGGGTCACCCTTGAAAAGCAGCTTGGGTCTTGTGAATTCACATGGATAACAAATTCATAAAATAAAAGAGACATCATGATGAGAAGCACAAAAACACAAACATGCATGAACACGCACACACACACACACACACACACACACACACACACACACACACACACACACACGCACACACACACGCACACACACACACACACACACACACACACGCACACACACACACACACACACACACACACACACACACACACACACACACACACACACACACGCACACACATGCACACACACACGCACACACGCACACACACACACACAGGTGTGCGTGTGTGTGTGTGTGTGTGTGGTTACTTACAAGGTCATACTGTGCTATTACAGAAATCATAACTCACATTGTAGCACTTACCTGCTTGTTAATTGCCCTATTCAGCAGACTAATTTGCTACTTCTGTCATTGGGAAGTGATAGTATCTGGTACTGTTTCCATGGATACTGCTCAGCATGCAGCTATTTGCTTTTACAAAAAAGAGGGTTTTGAACCTCTAGGCAGTCCCACCCACCATCAACATAACCTAAACTCATTAAGTAAATGATGAACAGAAAAAAACAATGCAACTGTAAAATGATATGAATGACTTTTCTCCTGAGAAAACAAACAGTATATTAGGAATAATGGTTAAATGAAAAGTCATGACAAAACCTTAACAGGACATAGTCCAAATACTATCCCTCAAGCAAAATGTATAGGAAACAGCAGATGTTTGCCCTGGAAGCTGGGCAGGAGCTGTTTTCTAACATTAATGTTGGTGATATGACTTACTCTGGAAAAAGTTAAGCTGTTTATTCACTGCCTGAAAGATAACTTGCATTTTTTTTCACTAGAAAATGCAATATGTGTCCATGCTGCTGATTGATTACCTTGCAGCACATTACATTATGCTGTATTATTCTGTGACAACAAAGTAGGTACACACAACACTTGATGCCCTACATTACTATCTATTTAATAAGATATTCAGCTCTTACTGCTTATACAATGAGGCGTTCCACAGGCTGCAGTGAACCTCAGGCAGGACTCTACAGTCTCCTGATAATGGACATTTCTGATATATATATATATATATATATATATATATATATATATATATATATATATATATATATACTAACAGCATACGAGAGGCACTGAACTGTTTATCTGTGAACGAGTCAGGTAGCACGGAGTATTGCACTTAACACAGAGTAATAAGGCTCTCGACTGTTAGTTGCATCTTGTAGTACAGGGTTTAATTCCTTCAGCTTCCATCTGCCTGCTGTGTGTCTCTAGGCAAAATCATTTCAATAGACAGTGCTGCCAGGTTACTCATCAAAAGGGTTACTTACCTAGTTAACAAATTAAAAAAATGAATAAATAAACTGCAAAATATGGCAAGCTTGCAGGTGCTACTCACTTAATGCAATTCTTCTGGCTTTTTCCCGGTTAGGGGTTGCCACAGCAGATCACCTGTCTGCTCATGATTGGCAGTGGAGTTTTTACAGTGTCAAGTTGCCAGCCTGGTGCCCAATCTTCCACAGAAGGCACACACACACACACGCACTCATGCCTAGGGCCAATTTAGAGTGTCCAATCCACCTACAGCATGTCTTTGGGAGGAAACTGGAGCACCCGGAGGAAACCCACGCGACCACAGGGAGGACATGCAGACTCTGCACAGAAGGCACCTCAGCCGAGGATCAAACTGGAGAACTTCTTGCTGTGAGGTGGCAATGCTAACCACTGCACCACCATGGCCACCCTACTCACTTAATGCAATAAATGCCTGCATATATCCAGTAAACATATGTCCATGGTTAAGGACAAGTCAGTCATTCTACATACTATAACAAATTAGCCACATTCCAAAGTTCACTACAGCCTCAAGGATGGCAGCACAAGATGGACAGGAGAAGAATTTGAGACTGCCCATCCAGTTATCTAAGTTTACCTTGAACATGCCAAGGATGCTACTCTGTGATGTAACGGAGGTTTGTCTCAGAGGTGGGGGATTCAATACAATATGACTTTATCATGCCAACAAAATCTTATTTATCTGTTGATGAATGTTTATTTCCTTTAACAGGGAATTTGAAGAAAGATTTTTTTCTGTCAGGGAAAGGAGGATCTTTCATAGTTCATAAAGCTAGACCCAAATCACCATGGAGGAGTCTATCAGAGTCCAAATAGAAAGAGAGAGAGGTCTGCCAGTCTGTCCAGATAACATTTGTTGATAATTTTAGTTAGATATTTCTAAAGTCTCTCAAGCTGAGTGATATGCTAAACAAATACATGTTAAAATAGGCATTATATTCAAGAATAGGTCTAGTGAGATATGACTACATGGGAATTAAGTTTCTTGGATCTAGAAGAGATGCTTTTGTAAACTCGATGAGACATATAGTACGCTTTTCAAACTACTGCGAAGTCATGATAGTAAAAAGATAAGGAATTATCAACAAGACTGCCTAGATCCCTTCCAACATATTATTGTCACCTCTATGGTCCATACATCCATAACTCCTTTTCCCATTTTTGTACATGAGGTCGGAGTATCACTTCAACAGTGGCAATCATCTAGAGCCAAGATTCACATTATTAGGTGGTTAGCCCTGCCATGGTTCTTCTTAAATAAAACACACGCGCACCCTCACACCTATGGCTAACTTAGAGTGTACAGTCCACCTACTGAACGCCTTTGGAATGTGAGAGGAAACCCATGTAAACACAGAGAGGACATGCAGACTCCACACAGAATGCACCTGAGTTGAGAGTTGGAACCAAGGAACCTCTTGTTGTAAGGTGGCAATGCTATCCACTCTGTCACTGCATCTACTGTATATGATATTTATTCATTTATTTATTTATGATGTGGAAATGTGTTGTTTACCAAAATGAACTACTGCAGTTTGATACCATTGTCCTTGGACTACATGTAGGATTATGCTTTTTAAAGTTATTGTATTCTACTGATTAACCTAAAATTATGGACCAGAACTATGGTTCTAGGTGTAGTACATAACTTTAACTTGTTATATTTGGTTGTGTATTTGAAGATGATTTAACCCACAATGCTCTGATGTCAAAGGATACAGAATCTTCACTAAGAGGTACTAGCAATACTAGTAATAGTAGTAATATTTGCTTTCTAGCTGCACCCCCACACTAACTGAATCTTCAGTGTGAGAGTATCTGTAAATATAAATGGAGAACGACCTAATCTGACAGGCAAGCCAGTATATAAGTGGCACAGTATTGTATTAATGCTACTGCAGAAAGCAGCTTAATGTCCATAAAATAGTTTTCATCAACAATATGGTCTCTTGGAAGAATGATAAGAGCATTGCCAGGGGCAAATTTGTTGACATTTGATTACCAGGACAGTTCAACTGGGCGGGTGCCCATTTTCAGCAGAGGCACGGGGAGAAAAGCTCCAAAGTATTACAAAAACATTTTGAGAACAATAATTTTGCAATCATCATAAATTTATAAACACATCTATAGTTCAAATAATTATACCAAATTAGACATAATGCAAAAATATTAGTTAAGAATAGATACAACCTATATGACAATTATTTAATATTTAGAGAAATGTTAGCGAGTTTAGAGAAATTAAAAGTTAGTTAGCATATTACAAAGGGGAATTGCAATATGAAGTGAGAGAAAAAAACAGCATAATGGCATATTTAGACACAGAGTCAGGGAAGAGAGACTGATTGAAGTAAGGAAGTGAGTTAAGAAGAAGAAGAAGTAAGGAGGTGTCAGGTATGAGAAGGTATTTGTTCATATTTGGTTTATACTGGGATTGAGCAATCTTCTGTAAATTCTTCTTTTTCTGTCTGTCTCACACCTTAACTAAACAGATTGCTAATGTTGTATAGCTGACACTAGCAGTTTACTCAGTGCATCTCCAAATTACACATTTGCATGCACCCAGTGTATTTCAGAGACCACACATTTGTAAACACCAGATGTATCTCACAGATATTCAGGGTCCGAATGGACAATTGATAAGTCAGCAAGTAAAGGAGAGTATTACTGCTGAAATTGAATTCATCCTCAAGTCTTGGTGAGTACCTTCGCAAGGTGGACCCTGCTTTTCACAAAATCTCACCAAGACGATACTGATATATAGACTGTATTTATATAGCGTATATCATGGACAGAAGTAGGTTCAAAATTAAAAAGGATAGCTGGGAGCACAAGACCCAGGATAAAAAAGTGCCCAATCCTGGTAGGCACACTGGTGCCAGGACTGAAAAAGATGACAGTGCAGAATCCTCAAAATACAGAAACATTCCTACAATGGGGCCATGCCCGTGGGGGGGGGTGCCCCCCCTGTTGTAAAAGGAACTAGTAGTCCACACGAATTACGAAAACTGATAGGCCAAAGAAGAGCCATACAGATGATAAAGTGCACTACTGATGATAAGAATAAAATTACGTATTGTTACTATTATGCAAAAAGCCCATAATTTCCAGACACAAGATGCACAAAATGATTAAGACAGAAATCAGAAAAACTCTCAGAAGCTTCAAATAAAAATTTCTATTCATTAATACAACAGATTTGTTAAAAAACAGTATATAGATCAAGAAACTTTGATCTGTTTGGAAAAATAAGCATCTGAGGAAGTGCAAAAATCTAAACAACAAAACCTAGAGATTTTTGAAAAGTATAAAAAAGAAATATGGACATGTGAAAGAAGAGAGATTTGATATGGTGCAATATGTATGCAAAGGAAAAAGCCAAATTAATCAATATAAAGAAGGCAGCCCCAAAGATATTCGAAGAGAAATACAGGCAAAGGCATCCAGATATGGAAAATTTCACAAGAAAAATAATATCACAAAGAGGGACTGTAGAAAAGAAGATTAGTAAAGCAGAAGTTAAAAATAGAAGTTGAAGTTATGGAATGCCTGTGAAGTGAAGGATTTGGTGTAGAAGGTCTAACACAGGTTACATCACAGCATGATGGAGTGAGTCCCCAAAGTAAGGAGAAGCAGGCAGATCAGGAGACATCTGAAGAAGAAATATGGACATGGGGAAGAACAAGAGATTAAATATGGTGTAATATTTATGCAAAGGCGAAAGCAAAACTAGCCAATACAAAAAGAGCAGCACCAAAGATATTTGAAGAGAAATACAGGCAAAGGAATCCAGGCGTGGAAAACTTTACAGAACAAAAATAAGAAGATAAAGAGGAAAAGCAGAAAAGGAGATTAGTAATTGATAATTTAAAGAAATAGAAACTGAAGTTATGAAGTACCTGCGAAGTGAAGGATTCAGTGAGAAAATCTAATTCAGAAAGCACCACAACATGATAGAGCAGTGGATGTCCAAATTAACGGGAAACCAGTGGAATGGGAAGCAATTGTTCAGGTGCCATATCAAGATATTTTGGAGCCTTCCACAAGAAACCAGTATAAATGTTCACTTGACGCTAGACAGCAAGAGAAGGAACAGGAAACTGTGGAAACAATCTCAATGTTGAGGAGTGAACGGCCAGTGAGTTCCCATATGACAGAGCAATGGATGGCACAGAATGAAATTGAAGAGACGGTGCCACAGGAAGATGCTATAGAACTTTCTATAGAATGCCAGCAGGAAATGGAAAATAAAAAATGTGTCCTCAGTTTAGAAGAAAACGAGCTAAGAGTAGAGTTGCTTGATTTAATAGACATATAGATAGATATATTAAGATCAATGAAAGAAATAGACTGCAGAAGGTCAATAAAACCCAAAAAGTCAGAATTTGATAAAACAAATGTGAACACAGTAATTAGGACTGTTCATAGAGAGCCATGCGATATAACAGAAGTAGACAGGATATATTACTGTGCAGCTAAATTAATAACTGATAAAGTTCTACCACAAGAAAATAGGGTAGTGAGGGAAAGGAAGGGGAGAAATCGAATACCATCATGGAAGTACTGAATAGAGAAAACTACAAAGCAATTAAGACAAGAAGTGTCACTGTTAACAGATCAACAAAAATATTAAGAAAGATAGATATAATAAAAGCAATGCAAAGTATTAGAACAGACCAGGATCTATCATACACTATCGCAAATAAACTAAAAATCTCAGCACAGGCGGAAAAATTTAGAAGGTACACAGATAAATATAAAGGAAAAGTACAAAATAAGCAATTTATTGATGACCCAAAAATGTTTTATAGATAATTGGGAAACAAGGTAAAAGGAATTGAAAGACTACCCAAAAAAAGAAGAAATAGATACATTTTGGAGAAGTATCTATGAAGATCCTGTGGAACATAACAAAGATGGATAGAAGGAAACAAAAGAATAAGAAGTTTAAAGGTACAGGATATGAAATGTGATGAAGTAACAGCATAAGAGATGGAAACAAAGTTAAGAAAAGCCTCTAACTGGAAAACCCCAGGCCCAGATGTAGTACCTAACTTTTGGTTAAAAGTATTAACATCTTTGTACGAAGATTTAGCCATGAGTAAGAACTATTTATATGCACACCCCGAACAGACACCAACCTGGCTAACAACAGGAAAAACAATGCTCCTACTTAAGAGTGAACCTGCAAGCTACCATAAAAATTATAGACCAATAACTTGCCTTCCGACGATGTATAAATTATACATGGGAATTGATGCCAACAGAGTTTATAGTCATTTAGAGGAAAACTCAATTATGGCAATAGAACAAAAGGGCGATAAAAGAAAGTCATATGGAACAAAGGATCATTTGTTGTTAAATAAAGTCATATTGGAGAAGTGTAAAAAGGGAAAGAATCTAAATATGGCATGGATTGACTCAAAAAAGCATTTGATAGTATCCCACATTCATATATAAAGGAGTGCATAAAAATGTGTAATATACCCGACACTGACTACATTACAGTGACCATGAAACAGTGGCAGAGCACTTTGCAATTAAGCCATAATAAAGGACAAATTATCCCAGGAATAAAAATTCAAAGGTGTATATTCTAGGGTGACTCTGTGTCACTGCTGCTATTCTGCCTTACCCTTAACCTATTAAGCTGTCTACTTAATAGCTTAGGCCATGGCTATAATTTGGCTCCTAGAAAACAGCAAAGTGCAAAGACTTCTCATCTTCTCTTTGTCAATGATTTATAACTGTATAGCTCAGCAGATAAGGAACTGAAAGCACAACTACAGGTTATCATAACTTTTTCAGATGATACAAGAATGTCATTTGGCCTTGATAAATATGCAAAAGCAGCCTTTAAAGCAGGAAAACTGCAGCACTAGAAAAACATCAGTTTAGGACAAGAATGTGATATAAAAGAACTTGATCAAGAGGGAGTGTATAAATATTTTGGAACTGTCAACAATAAAACATGAACAAATGCTAATAAAACCTAGTAAGGAATACTTTAGAAGACTTAAATTAGTCCTGAAAACAGCATTGACATCTAGGAATAAGATCCAAGCTATAAACCAATTTGCTCTTCCTGACCTAACTTACAGTTTTGGAGTGACTGACTGGCCTCAAAATGTGTTGGATAGATTAGATAGGAAAACAAGAAAGATGCTTCATGCTCACCAAATGATTTATAAAAATCAGTGCATACCAAGATTACATATTCCCCATTCCAAAGCAGGGATGAGCCTCCTTGAAATTGATTACATGTATAGATTGGATCTATATCATATGAGCGAATTGCACAAATTGTGAACGCTCATAATATCAAACATACCGGACCTTGAACTTTCTATTGTGGGGGACTACACCCCCACACCCCCCACTAAATATATATTCTAACTCCGAGATCGCACTACAGTGAGGAAAGGCAAATATCCCATTCTTCACTGTACTGCGATCTCAGAAAAAGCACTTCGAGGTCCGGTACGTTCAATATTATGAGCGTTCGCAATTTATGCGATTCACTCATATGATATAGACCCATATAGATCTGCTATCGTGAGACTCCACACATATTTGCTGACATCACAAAACCCAAACGTAGTGAAAGTTGTGAAACATGAGGAGAATAAAAATAAGATGACTTCTTTGCTTAATCTAGGAACTGAAAATCAAACCAGAAGTAGATAAAAATCAGGGAGCAACTGAATGTGCCAAAAAAAACAAAAGAAAGAATATAAGGTGAAGGACCAGATGAGAAGACAACAAATATGGAAAATGCATAAATATAGTTGCAAGTATAGAAAACTTCTGGAAGAACCTCATGTTGATTAGGAATGAATGCAGACATGGTTAAGGAGAGGCAAATTCAATCCAAGAGATGAAAGGTTAATATTGGTGGCCCAAGACAATGGGCTACCTGCACGCTGGTTTACGAAGTCCATTGAACATGTGAGAGAAACAGACAAAACCAAACTGGAAACAGCCATATACCGCGTTGCTGGTTGTGACATACTAATGTCATAAGGACTGTATACTTTTTGTTGTTGTTGTTGTGTCTTTTGGCTTTTCCCGGTTAGGGGTCGCCACAGCGGAACTTCGGTCCGCTAATGATTGGCAGTAGATTTTTACGTGCCGAGTTGCCGGCCCTGACGCACAACCTTCAACAAAGGTACGCCCATTCACGCATGTCTCCACACAGAAGACGCTTTAGCTGGGAATCGAACAAGACAATGTCTTACTGTGAGGTGACAATGCTACCGCAGCACCACCACAGCTGAAAGGCATAATAATGTGGCAAGACTGTTGCACTGGGGATTGTGCAAACATTATGATATTGAAGTGGCTGAAAAATACTGGAAACATGAGCCACAAAGCATCACAGATAACGATGAAGTTTATATCACATGGGATCCCCATTACTAACAGCTCAAAAGGTAGATGCTAGAAAACTGGATATAGTGGTCCATGAAAAGAAGAGAAATGTAGCATTGATCACTGAAATTGCCACAACCTGTGACTACAGTGTCTTGCGTACAAAGAGACAAAAAGTCATAAAATACCAGGATCTGCAGGCAGAAATGAGAGCAATGTGGAAGAAAGACATCTAGACAGTCCCAATAGTAGTAGGAGCAATGGGTCTTATAAAAAAAGAATTTACAATCATATTTAGGTATGTTACCAATACATGTAACCCCATACGAATTGCAGAAGGAGTCATTAATGGGCACATTGTGGGTGCTAAGAAGAGCACTACTGGCTGACATCTAAGACTAAAACAATAATAATTTCATGAACTTTAATCATGCTTTGACTTAGGAATGGGGTCTATTCTTGTCGTGGCACTGGAAACTCAAAGATATGGAGAAATTAGAAAAGCATAAAACCACGTATTTGTAAGTACATAAAGAATACACATTTGCACGTGCCCAGTGTATTTATCCATTTAGGAGAAATCTGGCTGGGCATCAGAGATTTTCCCCTATTCTTTTTGATAGGTGCTGTGAGATCTTTTGTATCCACTCGAGCTACTACTAAAGCAGATGGGCCTTTGGTTTAACATCGCATCTTAAGGATGGCACACTTAGGACAGCACCACCCCCTTATGCTATACTTCAGTGTCAGTATTGGATAAATAATCCAACGGTGTGATATAGTAATAGAACCCCTAGCTGTCTGATCTTCTAGCATCAAAGGCAAGTGTGTTACCTGCTGATTTACATATCATTGCATGTGCCCAGTGCATCTCACAGACCCCACATTTGTTTTAAGAAGTATATCCTTGTGATGGAACTTAACCTGGAGTGGGACATTATCAAGACCAAATGACATTCTTGTATCATCTGAAAAAGTTATGATAACCTGTAGTTGTGCTTTCAGTTCCTTATCTGCTGAGCTATACAGTTATAAATCATTGACAAAGAGAAGATGAGAAGTCTTTGCACTTTGCTGTTTTCTAGGAGCCAAATTATAGCCATGGCCTAAGCTATTAAGTAGACAGCTTAATAGGTTAAGGGTAAGGCAGAATAGCAGCAGTAACACAGAGTCACCCTGGAATATACACCTTTGAATTTTTATTCTTGGGATAATTTGTCCTTTATTATGGCTTAATTGCAAAGTGCTCTGCCACTGTTTCATGGTCACTGTAATGTAGTCAGTGTCGGGTATATTACACATTTTTACGCACTCCTTTATATATGAATGTGGGATACTATCAAATGCTTTTTTGTCAATCCATGCCATATTTAGATTCTTTCCCTTTTTACACTTCTCCAATATGACTTTATTTAACAACAAATGATCCTTTGTTCCATATGACTTTCTTTTATCGCCCTTTTGTTCTATTGCCATAATTGAGTTTTCCTCTAAATGACTATAAACTCTGTTGGCATCAATTCCCATGTATAATTTATACATCGTCGGAAGGCAAGTTATTGGTCTATAATTTTTATGGTAGCTTGCAGGTTCACTCTTAAGTAGGAGCATTGTTTTTCCTGTTGTTAGCCAGGTTGGTGTCTGTTCGGGGTGTGCATATAAATAGTTCTTACTCATGGCTAAATCTTCGTACAAAGATGTTAATACTTTTAACCAAAAGTTAGGTACTACATCTGGGCCTGGGGTTTTCCAGTTAGAGGCTTTTCTTAACTTTGTTTCCATCTCTTATGCTGTTACTTCATCACATTTCATATCCTGTACCTTTAAACTTCTTATTCTTTTGTTTCCTTCTATCCATCTTTGTTATGTTCCACAGGATCTTCATAGATATCAATTTGTTTTACGTCTTGAAAACAATAGTAAATGATACACTGCTCCACTGTCCTCCATATCGTCTTAAACATAACTCCTGTTAATAGGCCATTTTCATTTCAGACTAAGTCAAAAAGAATGACATAGTAAATGCATATTAGGGCATTAAAGCCAGTTCTAAAACCAAGTTGGACATGTTAGACTGCACTGTATTTGTTAGCATATTAAATCTTTAACTGTGTAATGATGTCCCCAGTATTTTTTCTGTTGGGCTTAAGCTGGCTATTGAGTTATGAGTGAAAGTTCTGTGGAGAGGAATGGAAGGTGACCTTTAGAAGGAGAAATATTATGGCATTCTTAATAGGGGTTGACAATATCCATAAAGTCAGTGGCAAACTAAAAATATTGGGAAATGGGTTTGCTATGATGGTGGCTGCCATTCTGGGAAGATTTAGGGGGAGAACTAGTGGTTTGTGCATGTGTTGTTTTCTGCACAAAATGGGCCAGATTCTAAAAGTGTTGATCTTAGTGTAGACTTGATTCCAAAAGACTTGTTTTTCATATAAGTGACTTAGTTCAGTGTAAGATCTATCTTTAAACAAGCTTATACTGTGGGCCTGATTCCAAAAGACCTGCTCTCAGTGTAATATACTGGAGTAAGTCCCTTACACTAAGATCAAGCCTTTTGGAATCGGGCCGTTTATCTTTGCAGCCCCTGTAATTTCCAATATAAGTGTTCCTTGGGATTAACAACCTACATTTTAATTAGGACTGTTACTTCTGAATGCAGTGCTGTCGTTTTGCTGCACCAGTTGTGGTGTTTTGTTCTTGAATTTAAAGCAGAGAAAGTAAAAATTATTTAAAGGTAATGCTGTTTTCTTACAAATCTGGTTGGGGTACCTTTGGTGCAGAGTTTGCATGTCTTTCCTATATCCATGTAGGTATTTGCAAGGAGCAGAAAAAGCTGTCACATTAGAACCATGGTTTCCTTCTACATATCAAGGGCACGTCGTGTTGTCAATTTAATAGTCCTCTAAATTGCTTTTGGTGTGTGTGTGTGTGTGTGTGTGTGTGTATGTGTGTGTGTGTGTGTGTGTGTGTTGGATTTTTAGTGTCAAAATGAAAAGAGTATTCATTGGTTCATAGATGTTTACTAGACTAATGGCCACAAGGAACTTTTTAAACCTAGCCATGCATCTGAAATCTCTGCCAAGTTCTGATACTCTTGATAAGTGTAAGCAGGGGCTTAGGAGATGAAACATTTACAAGCTAGGGCCTGGGAAATGAACCATGTATAGGTTGTTTGTGTCCATTAGAGACATAGGTGCTAAAACAGGGATGAATTTCCTGTTCCCCATCCAATTGTCCAGGTTGTACTTGAATTGGATTAAGGAGGAACTCTGCTTCACATGGATGGGTAATTCTGGTGCTGTTTGTTTGGTGGATATGCAGGAGGTCCATCAGAGTGGGGTCTGACAATGCCCTGTATGCCAGGCATAGATCTCCCCTCAAAAGCCTGTAGGTGACAGAATATAGGAATAGGCCCTTGAGGCGGTCTGCATAGGACATTTTATGTATGCCCTGTATTCTTTTAGTGAAGAACCTCTGTGGACATTCCAATTGTTGGACATGCCTGGTTAGGTACATACCAAAGGGGGTATTGTACTCAATGACAAGTCTGATGAATGCCAGATATAGTGGAACAATGACTTCCTTGCACTTAGATGCCATACTTTTGTTTAGAAGTTGAGCAACATAGAATGGTTTCCTCACTACTGTAGACACGTGATGATTAAAGGCTAAATTACTGTCTATGTGTATCCCTAAGTCCTGACTACTGGGTAAACTCTAAGGGGTGTGTTGTCAATATGATAGTTACCAGGGGGTGACTGAATTCCTGAAGGATACTATTATGCATTTCCTGGCATTTAATTTTAGTCCATGGCTCTGACACCAATTGTTTGCCTGTGTCAGCCCTTCCCAGAAAACATTTGTGTCAGTGTGGGATTCAATGACAGCTCCAAGTTTGGAATCATCTGCAAATTTAGTCAGCCAGAGACCATTGACATTGGCCTTGACTTCAGAGATGTAAATACCAAAATGAGCAGTCCAAGGATTGATCCCTGAGGGACTCCACTTGTGGCTAACCTCTTTGTAGAGGTAGACTAGCCAATTCTAACTTTCTGGGTCCTGTTTGTGAGCCAGTTGGCTATCCATTGGGTCACATATGGGTTTGTACCTAACCTCTTGAGTTTGTCAACAATGCCTGAATTCGGTATTGTGTCAAATGCCTTGACCAGGTATAGGTAGGCAGTGTGAACCCTTTTGCCCTCATCCATTGCTTTGGTGACCTTTTCAAAGAAGCCCACCAGGTTGAGTAGGTATGACCTGCCCTTGATGAAATCAAACTGGGTTGGGTCCAGTGTCTGGAGGTTTAATATATCACTATTGATCATTTCCATGATAATTCTTTCCATGGCTTTACATATAAGCTAGTGAGACTTATTGGTCTGTAGTTTCCAGGGTTTGAAGATGGCCCACCTTTGTGCAGAGGATGACTGTTGCTGTTTTCTTTTCAAGAGGCATTAAGCCTGTTTGGAGGCTACAGTTAAATAGCAATTCAGGTCCTGATAGGTCATGTTTCATGCTATTTAGAAGGCATCATACCATATTGCCTGGGCCCATTGATGCAGTGCTGTTGGTCTTAGAGAGAGCATTAAAGGCCTGTTCTCAAGTGATAGTAGGGGAAGCTATATTTGATGGTATTTCCTGAGGGGAAGCCTGAGGGGGAGAGAGGGGTAAAGTTGGAGCTGAATTTATCGGCCAGTAGGTTTGCTATATCTTCCGTCTCAGTATAAGTGGCTCCATTTCCAATGAGCTCTGCACACAATTAAGTATCGCTTTTGAGGTTGTGGACATAACTAAAGAATGCCTTGTGGTTATCCTTGGCCTGGGTGGCCAAATTTACCTCAAATTTGGCTTTGGTAGAGTTTATTTGTCATATGGGTTATTTGCTTAGTCTGATGAGAGTGCTTTTATCCTGCTGTGTGCTGCACCTCCTAATTTTTGCCATGATTTTCATCTTTCTGTTATACAGCCTATTGATTTTATGATCCTTGTGTTATACAGCCTATTGATTTTGTGATTCCACCATACTGGTGTCCCAGGCCAATAGGAAAACTTGTTACACACTGTAGTAAGTAAGAATTAATAAAAAAATAAAAAGTGTGTTAGTTATCTAGCAAATTGAGCAACACATGCCCTACATAACCAATGTGTGTTCCCTTGGTCCAGTAATTTAGTAGACCTAGGAGTCTCTTTTGTTATGAGGTGCTCCAATTTGGAGTACCTGGTTCTTCCAGGGCTATGTGGGGTCTTAGGCTTTTGAAGTAAACTGAGGTCAAAAGCAGCTGTTTCAGGTTAAAGAATGACACAATCCTCAGTTTTGGTTTCTATTTATTTTATTTTATTGATCTCTTCAATCAGATAAGCACTGGGTATGTTGGGCTTTGGAAAATAATACCTCTTCCTTTAAAACAAGCATTACTAAAAGTAAGAGAAAACTGACAGCATGTTCTGTGTGATACCAGTGTTTTATGCCTTTTGCTTTATTGGGCCTTTTTTAATCTCTTTTAACTGTTTGACTCACAATGGCTCCTCCTATCTTCATCCAAGTGTCTCATTTGTTTCTTCTGAGTGATTAGGGGTAGGTAAGATACCTCCATCCCAGATTACAGTTGGGCAAAGGCCCTATGACCAATTTTTGCCCTGATGAGCATATCAGTTTCCCATTTGAAGATGAATGTTGGTCCATCATGTTACTGTTATGAGCACTAAAGGACCCATTAATTTCCCAGGTTGAGCACACCAGTCCAGTCCCTTCTGTGGGGCAATTCACCAAGGAGACATAATCAGGAAAATATAAATTAGAATAAAGAAGTGTAAGAAAAATACAAGTAAAATGCTAATAATTTAAATTTTTTCTTGTTCAAAATTGCCTTATTCTACTGAGACCCAACAGTATTGTACTGACAGAGAAAGGGAGAGAGAATGGGTTATCTGAAAACTTGTTTTCAAAAGAGACATTTCACTAGCACTGCACGAAATTGTGGTTGCATTTAGACTTTTCTTTAAAACATTATAGCATGTCTTTCTTATTTTCTTGTCTTCTCTGTCATGCCAAATTAAATAATAGCCTTTCATATTGCAAATGAACCTGGGTAGAGCCTGTTTTGTTTTGTTTTACTGTAGTACTAGGAAAACAACAGTTTAGAGCAATCCACACTTTAAAGCTGGCTGACAAAATGGAGAAATAATCAAAGACCTGTGATACTGCATCCTATTGTCTGTTATGATTTGCTCACGGAATTTCTGGTACAGGATTCAAATGACCTCTGAGAGGCAGTGCTACTACATACTGTATAGGGTAGAAATGTGAATGCCTGATTTAGCAGTAAGAAATAGCCTAAAGCTTTCTGCATCGTCATAGATAGATACAACAGAGAGCACACCATCTCCTATTACATGTTACAGTATCACGCCACCATCAGCAACTCAACAGCAGTTACACTATACATGTACTACAACTTAAAATAGAGAGACACTATTATGTGACCTTACAATCAACAGTTTACATATTAAATTATTATTTAAACGTTCACTCTCTACTCTTTTCAGAAGCTGTTGTGGACATAATGATGGCATGCTTACATTATACTATATATTACTATTTTAAATGTTGTTTAATTAAGCCATTGTACATTACTTTGCAATAATATAGGCCTATAATTTTGAACCATCATCCTTTTACATTAGAGTTATTTCTATAATGTAAATTGGACATTCTTAAATGCAATGAAGCACATATGCATGTAGCTTGTGAGGAATTTTACTTTCCATCAACATTCACACTACCAAACCTACATTTGTAATGTGGGAAATTCTGATTTCATGGACATTAATACAAAAACATTTAGAGGGGGAAGCAGGAGATATGCAAAGATGCTTGCAAAATATAACTTATAGCAACATATGACAACAGTGCTTCCAATCCTGACAGATTCTGAATATCCCTCATTCACTCACTGAAATTCTTTCCTTATATGTGAAACTGTACAAAGCCAATGCCATTGTGAAGAATTAGGCTTAATCTCTGCTGATCAGTAGGAGTAATTTCTTCTTGTGAAAAACAGGTACTTGAATTAGACAAATTCAAATACTGTTTTTGAAATGTTCACTACAGGAGTAAGACAAGCACATACTTGAATTTGTATGCAAAACACAAACATATTTGTGATATATCTTGTAGTGGTGGTATTGGAAGTGATCTAATGAGTAACAGGGGGTGGTGAGGGCTTAATCTCTCACATGAGGAGTTCAGGGTCTTGCTCTCTGCATTTGCAGCCTTCTGATTGCAGTTTGTGCACTCAGTGTCAAATCTCTACTGCCTTTGGTACAACATGACAAAGTATATATGCCTGATTACATATCAAGTAAAATGATTCATATGTAATACCAAGAAAATTGAATGTTTAACACCTTTATTAAATTAAATGAGCATCTACCTAACAGCTCTTAAGTTATGGAAGAATATGTTATGTAAAACTGTCATTTATGGACCACTACATATATTCTATGCCGTCCTTGACTCATACATAGTATTTTTTAAATATTCTGTTAAGATCTGACAGCAAGAGGTATGTTCTCCTCAATTCTGCCACTGCATTTCTGAGTACCTCATTTTAATTATGCCCTTTAAACAAGAGGACATCAGGGCTACAGTACAACTGTGACCAGAAGCTGCCCCCAGAGGATCTTTCACATTGAGCAATGCCATTGCTAGAATGTAGATGCTAAAAAGACAAATCTCATTAGGAACAGGACACCCTGACTTAAGACGACTTATTTCAAGATAGCCAGTGAGCAATCATAGGACAGATAATGAATGGCATAGTGCAAGGACAGGTTTGCCACAATGAGTTCCATAGTCTGTAGTATGACTGGAACCTGAAGCTGCTCCCAGAGGATCTTTTAAACTGAGTTTTGTTGTCACCAGGGATGTAGAAATACACACACACACACACACACACACACACACACACACACACACACACACACACACACACACACACACACACACACACACACACACACACACACACACACACACACACACACACACACACACACACACACACACACACACACACACACACACATTCATTCATTCTAATACACACTATAATGTGATTGTTCTCCCTCAAATATTGGTCAGCAAAGCAATGAAGATGGGTGCATTTTAGTGTTGCTTTTAGTCTTTGCTAAAAAAAAAAAACAACAAAAAAATACATTAACTGATATTCCACAATACTTACCTGCATCAGAATCTTCCATTTGTATTTCATTGCTGATGGAAGCACCATTGGGCTGGATGCCAAAAAGTCCTACATTCTGGCTTCGCTTGAGCTTAGTGAGAGTAACTCTGGCAATTGGTGGCAAATGCTTTAATCTTGGATAGTAAAATGAATTTGCTGGGTGGCTGGGAGAAGATGCAGTGATCTGTGGAACAAAAGACGTACCATTAATCTATTCTGCCACTGCATTCAAGATAGAAATGTTCATGACAGTTTTTAATGTGCAACATAAAGCAACATTTTATATGGAACTATGCAAGCAATACACTGCCAATTACACCTTTTTAGCATGATCTTCCTTGCTATTAACAACTGAACCTTATTCAACACTAACCATTAGCCACTGGTGACACGTTAGATCCATAGGTCACAGAAGTACTAGAAATTACCCTTATGAAATTATCCTTATTTGACTTTTCTGACTTCTCATTTCCATCCTGTAGTCTTGTTGTTGACATTTGATAGTAAAGCTTAACATTCTTCTTTTCATGAAAGGGTTACATTTCGGTCTTACAGCACAGAAAATATGGTGTAAAGGAGAACTGGAACATCTGTTTTGCATCAGAGATACCATCCTTTAAAAAATTCTGATTTAATTTTTCCCCTGTTCTTCTTTCTTCTTTATATGTGTCTTTTTTTTTTTTTTAAGTTTGCATATATCAAGATCTTATTTCCATTTTAACAGCTCGGTCCATCGACAACCCCCCCTTCCCATTTTTGCACTTAGTGTTGTGATGTCATATCAGCAATTACCATTATCTAGAGCCACTGCGCACACCACCGGGTGGCCCATACCTTTAAGAATTCTGTGAAAAATATTTACGCATTCATTTTCCAAAACCTATTTTATTCTGTTCAGACTCATAAAAAACGATTGTAGACTAGATGGTAGTCCACTGCAGAACGCACACACACACACACACACTTGCACACAGACATGCTCACACACTCACACATGCACAAATATTACACACACAAACACACATACACGTGCAAATATAGACACACAAGCATACATGTAGGTTGCACACACACACATACACACATATAAATATAGACACACAAGCATACATGCAGGTTGCACACACAAACACACACACACACACACATCTTTGAATAATTTAGAGGATTGTCAGTTCACATAGTGCCATTGCCTCTTGGGTGTGGGTGGAAACCAGACCATCTCACAGCAACCTAAACAGAGGAAGGGCAAACAGACTCCACAAAGAAGGCAATGCAGCCAGGAACCAAACCAGAAAGCCAAACACTGTGTGAGAGCAATTGTAGCTGTTGCACATTATGCCTCCTTACACCAGAATACTGTTTCTTAAAATTTGATTCTTCCAAGTTTGAGTCATGATTTCTAATCTTAAGAATATGTTTAAAATACAGTATAAACTCATTTAACTGCTTTCCCATGACTACGTCTCATTTATAACCCCCTCTTCCTTTTATCCTCCAGTGCTGGCATGTTCAGCTCTTATTCTCATCCTAGATTTCAGTCTTTGCGTATTTGGAGCCATCACACCAGTGAGGTTTGACATGTTTTACTCCATGTATATCCTTCATTAATTATAAAACTTTAAAAATTCTGCAGTTCTTTATTTCCCACCAATTGTGGCTGATCATATTGATGATAGTGAGCTATAATTATTGCCTGATGATCTGCATGTCTACATGTTGACTTATGGCAGGAGTGCTATGAAAACTTAGTATTAACACTTGCTTTGTGGGTCAAGGTTCAGTGTTGACTTCAAGTCACTGTGTGCATGGAGTTTGCATTCTTCTCCCTCTGTCTACATGTATTTTTGTCTGGGTATTATAGTTTCCTCTGACCCCTCAAAAAGCATGCTGATTAATTGGTTACAATACATTGTCGATAGATATATATATATATATATATATATATATATATATATTGTATTTACTCTTGTCCTTTGTCCTGGATCATGGCCAAAAAGGGTTCGTGGACTATTCTACTTCTTCAGTTAAAAAACGATAGATAAATCTGATTATAGTAATTGAATAAATAGAAAAACAAGGGAAAGTCACCCCAACATTCATAAACTCAGTTAAAATCTGCAAGATCATACCATGTCTGAGAAAATAAAATTCATAACTGAAGCAAACCTGGACTGCCAAAAAATAAATAAACAAACAAACAAACAAAGAAATATTGTTGTACGTAACATGAGAGACAGATATTATTTTCCAGTCATGCACGTAGCAGTTGATTTGGTGTCTATGACCTTATCCTTGATGATTAGATACAAACCCTGTTAAGAGAACACATCTCTGTTTCTACTGTCACTCTTTCCCTTTAACTGTTCTGCTGTCATAACAGAATAGCAGCATGACTTACTTCACTTGTGATTGCCTAGGCTCCTACTGATGCTTACTGCTTTTAATGTTACAACTCTCAGTGTATTCTTATACATAAGCTCATTTTCTAAAAATGTAGCATCTTCATATTTTATGATTAAAATTGTTTTGTAACTAAAGACAGCATGACCACACATTTCTTTTTACAGTTAATTTATTGTTTTTTATTGGTGCTATAAAACAGTTTTGTCAAGTACAGATATACACATGTCCAAAGATCGTCTGATAAATATCTATGAAATACCAAACATGGTGGGCATCTGACCTGCAGTACTGAAGGATGTATGATTTAGAAAAAGAACTGCATGCATTTCAGTATGTGCTCAGTGTGTCACTGCATAAAATGAATGGTGTGCTGAGAACATGTCATCCATTTATGTGATGCAGTACGCACCTCATATACAGGCATGATTCTTGGGTCTTGACAGCATGCATGCAGCACACCAGGCTGGTACTGTTAAACCTGCAATATTAATAGCACCTGAGGCACTCAGAAAAAATGAGGGTAGTATTTTAAAGGCTATACTTTAGATTCTCAAATGTACAGATTACTGAACCACGAAAGAATGAGTGCACTACACCATAAATCCATTTGTGTGAAGTTGTACTTTGCTGATGGTTATTTAGTCAAAGTATTTTACGTGAAGCTTTAAGTATGAAGTGTTTATGTACCTTGTGGTATACCGTACTGCCTGTATAGCATAGGGGGTGCATGACGATATTGCTGATAATGTTTAGGAATGATTGTAGTCTGGAAGAGGTAATGTTTTCCTTGTGTTGGGGAAATATATTTTTAACTTGGTAAAGTATTTGCACAGTGTGCCTATATTCTAATTGGAGAGCGTGGTATAATGAGGATTGGGAAACATACCCTTTTTCTCACTGTAGTGCGATCTCAGAGTTGTGTGCAGGGTGCAGGTGGGCTTGACACCCCGCAATAATGTTTGAGACTGTGCTGTTTTTTTTTTAAAATTTCTGTTATTTTGGTGTTGTGTAATTCGTATTAGTGCACTTTTGGTGTTTTAGTATTTCAGTGTAGTAGACTCATTCTTTTGTGGTTCAGTGATCTGTAAATTCGACAATCTAAAGTAGACCCATATATATATATATATATATATATATATATATATATATATATATATGTATATATGGCATTACAAGCTGTGTAATCATTATATTCAGAGGACCTATGATGTTTGGGTAGGGGGTTCAGTGCATATATAAAGAGCAGACAGCATGGCAAGATGTACACTACAATAAGTGTAATATCTGAGATGTTCAGGCAGTGGAGTCACTATTTTTAAAGTTTTAAATTATCACAGGCTGTGTAGCCATGCTGTATATAGCACTTGGGTACACACTGAAGGCTGATGCCACAGAAGCTGCAAGTTCCTCCTGTCAGTGGTAACTGATGGTGATAGTTGCTACCACACAGTAAAAAAGTGGTGACAGAAGAAAGTGGACCTGGGGGTACAGGTTGCTGCCTCTTTGCATTGCATAGAATTTTCTGACTGTAGTTGCTACATGGTGATGAAAGGGGAGGGAGCCATCAACCCAAGTATCCAATTCTCTATCACAAACTCACTGGAGAATGGAGTGTCACTGATATAGTAGGTGGTAGGATTTTGATGTTCTCTGATGGAGATGATACTGGATTTCTTAGCATTTAGTTTGAGCCCTATTTTGGTGCACCATGAATGATGCTTGTCAGTTCCATTTGATGGGTATTAGTATCACTGGTCGATTTAACAACTAAACTCAGCTTGCAATCATCAGTGAATTTAGTCAGTCAGAGAACCTTGTTGTCAGTGTTTAAGTTATAGAAATAAATGCCAGCAGTGGAGGCAGCCTAGCATGGAACTCTGGGAACATTGCTGGTCAACTTTTTTCTAACTGAGGAAGCATCAGTGACTCTGAAAACATCTGTCCTGTCCTTGAGTCCATTTACAGGCCATCGTACTACACAGGGATCAGTGATTAAGTCTGTTAGCTTATTAACAATCACATAATGTGGAATGGTGTCAAATGCCTTTGCCAGATCCAAGTAAGCAGGATGAACAGTGTCCAGTGCCTGCATGACCTTTTCAAAGGAGCGCGCAAGATTTAGCAGGCATGACCAACATATGAGTTTTTCAGTGTTAGATTCATGAGGTCAATGATTATCTGTTCCATCACTTTAGAGACAAGACTAGTAATGTTAATGTGTCTGTATATAGGAGGGTCAGTGGTGGTGCCACTCTTATGGAGGGACAGCATAAAATAAAACCCATCGAAAAAGGATACACATGCATGGGAATTAATTAAAGTTCTTGCGAGAGAGGACCTTCCAGAATGACATGCCCATTTTTGATTCAGAAACATGCTAGCTGCAGCAAGTTAAGACCTCGTTATCAACTAATTTG
This sequence comes from Protopterus annectens, assembly GCF_019279795.1. NCBI lineage: Eukaryota > Metazoa > Chordata > Ceratodontiformes > Protopteridae > Protopterus > Protopterus annectens. The sequence continues at coordinate 541,884,600 of NC_056729.1, read as the reverse complement.
CATGTTTCCTGAATCACAGTTACTACAGCAATGTGAATATCATGGCTGATTTGCAGGTCATGGTAGTAACCTACTGCTTGAGTAGGCAGTGGAATTCCCCCTCAAGTAACTCTCTCACACACATGTAAACAAACACAAACATACACACATGCAAACACCCCACAGGCCCTGTACCTGTCCCTACCCACTTATGGTTCCCCCAACTCCGTAATAATTTAGTGCCATTACAGCATGTATGCATTAGAACTTGGTGGTCTAGTGTATCCCCCACCCTGATCCCAGTTACAATTCTGGTGCTGTTATAGCACTTTAAAGAGTCATCCCTTGTGGATTAGTGGATCCAACACCCCCCATCACTCTTATGAAGTCTATGCCATTACAGCACTTCACTTTATCCCTGATGTCCAGTGGTTTCCCACTCTGTGATCCCTGTACAAATACTGATGTCATTATGACACTTTAGAACATGTTTTGTGATTCCCAACATCCCTTTTATGCTTTACTTTGTCTATGGTGTCCAGTGGTTCCCCCCACTCCCTGAGTACTACATTGGTGCCATTATGGCACTTTAGAGTGTATCTAGTTTATCCTCTACCCCCGGTTCCCATAGTAATGTTGGCATCATTGCAGCATTTAAAGCCTTCCCTGGTGTTCAGTGGTTCCCCTCACTCCCTGAGCCCTGTGGTAAGGTTGGTGCAATCATTGCACTTAAAGATCCATAAGTTGTACAATATTGAAACAGTCATGAAAGTTTAAACAAATATTGGAGAATTTAAAACAATATAAGATTATGCATAAAAGAGATTAAGTAAAAGAATAAGTCAGAAATATATACAGTACAAGACTCTACATGTAACATATGCATCACATACGTATAAGATGGAGATATTTATACAGAGAGGCAGCAATAATTTACTTTATGGGAATACATTAGTCTCAGTATAAGTCCTTGGTGTTGTAAAGTCATTTTTTGTGAAACAAATACTAAGAGGAGAGAAAATTACTTCAGGAAGATAGTAAAAGTAAAAAAGGTTTAGCTGAGTAAGAGTAGGAGGAAATATTGCATTTAGAAATCAGAAGATAGGAAAGGAACACAGCCAGAATTGTTCTAGAGATGAGAGGAGATGAAATATATTGATACTATGGCAGTTAGCCTCATGACGCAAGAGCAGATCCATTTTTCCTCTCAGGTGACATTTTAATTGTTTTTCAAAGAAATTTCCATTTTGTCTGTTTTAGTGCTAGAGGGATGGAGTTCCATGTTTTTGAAATTTTGAGTACAAGGAGTCGTTTGCGGAATTGTAACATTTTGTTATGGCAAGCAGAAATGTGTCTTTTGAGTAATTGAGTTTAATGATTTTTTTTTTTTGTTGGACAGTTGCAATAATGATAGATATGAGTTAGTTCTAGTCAGTTAAGTTCCCTGAATGCTAGACTGTAGTGTGACTGGTAGTGATGGTTTGCAGCCAATCTGATGGTTTTGTTATAACATTATTCTTGCTTTGCAAGCAGTCTGGCTTGCTGGTTACTGAAAATAGGAGAAGCATGCAATACAGCATGCAGTAAGTAAGCAGATGCTGTATGTTTTCTGGCTTCATCACTGAGGAATGATTTTACTCTGTATAAAGAGTCTAGTTTCTCGTGTGTTTTCTTTATGACTTGGTTAATGCGTTGATCAAAGTTCAGATAGTCATCAATGTTGAAATCTAGGAGTTTAGCCTGGTGAACTTGTTTGATTTATTGTTATCAGATATGATATTAAAAGATGTAGTTTGGTTTGAGAGGGGTTTGGGAGAAAATAATATCAATTTTGATTTATTGGGATTTAGTAGGAGCTGAGATTTGTTTAGCCAAGATAGAGGAGAATGGAAGTTAGGTTATGTGTTGAAGTTTTGTTATTGTTTTGATACAGAAGATCAGGGTAGGGTTGTCAGCATATGGTATTGCAGTGGCTTGCTTGCTGTCAGTATGAAGACAATTAATAAAAAGGTTAAAGAGCAGGGGACCTAATATAGAACCTTGTGGGACTTCTATTATTTGCTGGGTGGAAAGACAGAGATATGCTTCCATTTGACTGCCTGTGCCTTGTTGGATAGGTAGCTATGGAACCAATGCAGAGAGGTACTGATTAGTCCTGCATTAGAGAGTTGGAGTAAGATTTTTCCCTGGGATATGGTATCTAAGGCTTTAGGTAAGTCTAAGAAAAGTGTAGAGATTATATTATATTAATTTATTTGTATGTTTACAGTAGAAGTGAAATGAAGCAGAACAGCAGTAGTGTTTTGGTGAGGCCTATACCCATGCTGGGTAGGGGAGAGTAGTTGCTTTTCTGATAAGTACTTGGGAAGCTGAGCATGTATGCAGATCTCCAGCATCTTATATATGGGGGAGAGAATAGCCATTGGTCTATAATTAGAGATTTCCAATGAGGTGTCTCCTTTGTGTAAAGACTAGTAGAAAGCATTTTTTTTTCCAAACAGGTGGGACAACATTTTCAGACATAGACTGATTTAGCAGCATGAAGATGGGATAGGCTATGGCAATAGCTGCCATTTTATGGTACTCACTTGGGAGGTTTTCAGGTGTAGGTGTGGTAGGTTTCAGTTTTAGAAGTTTTTGACAGTTGCACTAGGGATTGGTTGAAAAGAGATGTAGTTAGGCAAATTTGGGAATTGGGGCATAGGTTCAATTTGGTCTCATTAGTTGATTATATATTTGACTATTTCCATGAAATGTGTGTTAAAATATTTAGCTATAAAATGCTTTGTGTTTGCAAGTCTCAGGTTAGCTGTGTGGCTTGCCTTAGTTGTAATAAGTTGTTAATGGAGTTGGATGTTTTTAGATTGTTAAAGTTTGAGTTTTGGAATGTAGAGTAGTAGTTTTTCTTGTCTTTTTTAATAAGCTGCTTAGTTTGGTTTCTTAGTTTTCTAAAGTTTTGGAAAGTAACATTTGCTTTGCTTTTTTCCCAGGCCTTCCACACTTTATCATTCTGCCTTATTTTATGTAGAGGTTCTTTTGTCAACCATGGGGTTGGGTTGGATTTACCTCATTTAGTTTTGGTTGGAGTTAGTGAGTCAGGTATACTTATGAATATATTGTTGAATACAATTATACCATCATCTATTGTAAGAGCCCTAGGAGATTCTCTATTACATGCTTTTAGAATATTAATGAAGGTCTGTTGATGAAATAAGTTAGTTTTCTTTTTTGTCTAATGAGATGAACTATAGAGTTTGTCTTTGAGGTTCTAACATCATAAATTGGTTGATGGCCACTAACGCTCGCAGGTAAAGTGCCAGATTCAGAAATTAGGTCTGGGGAGCATGCGAGAATTAAGACTATGGCAGATTGTCTGTCTGTATCTTTATTATATTATATTTATTATTGTCGCCTCACAGCAAGAGGTTCTCCTTCTCGATTCTCAGCTGGAATGCCTTCTGTGTGGAGTCTGCATGTCTTCTGTGTTCGTGTGAGTTTTTTCTGGGTACTCTGGTTTCCTCACACATTAAAAGACATGTGTCTGGAGGGTTTCTCCCCAGGCCTTCACTGAAAATTGGCTTTGTTCCAAGCAGGACTTTCCTGGTAAACAAATGTTAAATTAAATAAATATCTAGTTGGGGAGGTAATTAATTGGGTAAAACTACATAGCTGTATAGAGTTAGTTTGATTGTCAGAGCATATTGTTTGACAATATGTATTTAAATCACATAGAATAATAGACATATCGGATTTTGGATGAGTTCAATGATAACATTTCCTCAAGAGTGGCTCTATTTTTACCTGGTGGGATAGATGTATCTATGATTCTTAGGTTCTTATGACTGTTTACTTTAAGTAATGTTGTAAGGGTTTCTGAGTTAGAGAATGTTGGAATCGTGTGTGGGTAGAGAGAAAGGTGGAGGGCATCTCTATAGAAAATGGCAATTCCACCGGCCTTTTTATTGACCCAATCTAATCTAATGTCACTGTATCCAGAAGTTAGAATTTCTATATCTTTAGTTTCATTGTGGAGCCAAGTTTCAGTAAGTACTAGTATATTTAGGGAATGCTGGATTTTCCAAGTGTGAATTTTGGGGAGATTGATGTGGAAGAGATACCGGGGGAGAGTGTGGCTATGGTTGGAATGAGGGAAAGATATCAGATAGTGTGGTATTAGCATCGGTGACAGTGTGACTAGGTCCTACATTTGAGTATATATCACCACTTAGGGTGAGGCACATATGATGTGGTGGGTATTTGTACTTAAGTTTTGTTTTTGAATTTGATATTTGGCTACTGGGATACAACCTTATGCAGTTGTATGTAAATAAATGAATGTAAGATGGTTGGCGCATGTTATCCAAGGTCACAATATTGAACTACATATATTTGCATAAACCAATTAATCTGCTAAAATGTTAATACATTAGTCATACTGAACCACCCTTGTAGTATTAAATAGTTTACTCAAGGCTTATTTACTTATCATACATAATTATTATTTGCAATGTATTATTTACATGAAGAGTATATATGTAGTCTTAAATCTAATGCTTATAGCAATTGCAACTGACACATTTTCTATAATGCATTTGCTTCTTAGTAGGCACAGGGCATGAGTGGAATGGTTCTTCAAGCCATTTCCCATCTGGAAAAGAAGCAGATACATGTATAGACAAATAAATAATGGTTTGATTAGATTTCTTTTTATTAAATGTTTCAAAGTATAATAAAAGGATCCACCTAGTAGCAAAAATATACAAGGAAAGCTTACACTAGTTTTGTCAGAATAAAAGAACCAAATTAAACAATTGCAGAGTATGTAAAACAGGAAGTGACATCATCTTGTTAATCCTGTATAACTATTGCTTTCACTCTTGTCCTGTATAATGTTATTATGGATCTTAGCTGCTGGTATCTCATCAGTGAAATATAACCTGGGTTCCAACTGCAGCCCTTTATAAATGATGTTATACAGTTTTCATATAGCCATCTCATTAGTGCATGGATAGTGCTCCCATGGTTCTCCTCTGCATAAATCTCAACCTTTTAACTCAAAAAATCTGGACAAAGGCAAACTTTATGGGGAGCAAAGACTCAAAACTCGGACAGAATTTAAATATTACTCTTACAAACATTGGAAGTTGCTAAAATAATAGGTTTTGCATTGGCATGGATTTTTCTGAAGGATATGAGGTCAGAAATTCAGATGTCTGTTATTATTTAGTGACTTCAACCCTCAATGATTTTCCAGAAAACTACAAATTTTATGAGGAACAGATTAAAAATATGAGATAAAAATCTGGACATTCTGTGAAAATATGGACAGTTGAGAGATATGCTCCTATATAACTTTCTTCAGTTTGCTAGACAACTGGTTGGAGTTCTAATTGCATAGAAGCCAGTTAAATGGATTCATTCATTGTCCACTATGCACATCAGCCTAAACTAAATGACTCCATTGTTTTATAATGTATAGCAACATCTTAAAATGTATGTCAATATAATGTTTGGAAAACATATTTTCTGAATTTGACTCATTTGATCACACATATTGTGAGTCACATTCTTACTGACTTCATGTAGACTGTACTTTATTTTAAGACCATAGTGTGATACTTGCATGGGAGTGGCTGTGGTGGTGCAGCGGTTAGTATTGTTTCCTCACAGCAAGGGGTTTTCTGGTTCGATCCTCGGCTGAGGTGCCTTCTGTGTGAAGTCCGCATGTCCTCCCTGTGGTCGTGTGTGTTTCCTCCCACATCCCAAGGACATGCTGTAGGTGGATTGGACACTCCAAATTGGCCCTAGGCATGAGTGTGTGTGTGTGTGTGTGTGTGTGTGTGTGTGTGCCTTCTGTGGAAGGATGGGCACCAGGCTGGCAACTTCACTGCCAATCATGAGCAGACAGGTGCTCTGCTGTGGCGACCCCTAACCAGGAAAAAAGCCAAAAGAAGAAGAAATTTGGTACTTGCATGTGTGTGTGTGTATATATATATATATATATATATATATATATATATATATATATATATATATATATATACACATACACACACACACACACACACACACACACACACACACACACACACACACACACACACACACACACACACACACACACACACACACACACACACTCACACACACACACACACACACACACACACACACACACACACACACACACACACACACACACACACACACACACACACAATGCATGCACACACACACACACACACACACACACACACACACACACACACACACACACACACACATACACAAGGAATATGTGTGTGGAGGGAGGCTGTGAACATGCAAAAGAAGATAGTTCCACAAATCCATTATATAAGAAATAGGAAAGGAAACAAGCTGTGAAAGTGAAAAGGATCATGACTTAGCAAGTAAATGTCTATCAATTTCCTTAAGTGGTCAAGTTACAAGAAATGCTGTTATCAGAAAGAACTTCTATTTTAATTTCAGTTTTAAGTGCTTAAGCATAGGTAGTTTGCAAATCTGTAAGACAGTAACAATCATCTAATAATGAATAAGTTGCAGACAGTTAATCAATGAATAGCCCTAAAAGAACATTTGTGGCTCCAGGAAAGATGCTATAATAAAAGAAAACATTCAAAGCATAAAAACCTGCATTTAGAAAAATCAAGAAAAAGTACTGACTCATATGCCAGTTTGAATGGATGAAGACAGTCAAAAGTAGGAGAGTGTTAGAACCATCCATGAAGCAGGTACCACAAATGCTGGCCTTCCTGCTGGACAGCAGCTACTAAGCACATTTCTGAAATAGTTAAGAGTAAGAGACTGCCAACCAGGTACAAAAGTTGGAATGAATAGCAATTAACAAAACTGGAATGGTTTTCAAAGCTATTTCAAACAGTAAACATAATGGCAGTGAGAAGTGAGAGCATCTTATCAGTAGTCTATACTGAAACAATATGTGTGTATGCATATATACATGCATTTCAGAAATGTCTGGATGCTTAAAACTTCTTCCCTGATATCCCCATACTTTCTTTTTGAAACCATTATTTTTGTTAGATTGGATTAGTCACATTGTACCTATGTTCTCTTTTCAGTTGAGACCATTATGAAAAAATGGTTATTTCAATACCTATACAGATACACATGTTTATAAACTTATCTGTAGGGACATTTCCAGGATATTCTAAAATATCTGCATTTCAATAATGGTATTTCGGCATACTTATATAAAAATTTAAAATGTTTTGTTTTCCTTCTGAAGAAATTTACAATGTCATATATGTCAGGTACACATATCTTTCCTAGTAAGTCATCTCTGTTTTCAAAGGTAGAAATGAAATACTATGTATCAGGTTTGGCATTGTAACCTGTAGGCCATATGTAAGCTGTGAATATATTATGAAAGGAAATGTTTGGCATTTAATTGAATATGGAGCAAAACCAATTTGCTGGGCAAAATGTCATTGCAAATGGCCGTGTCCACCATTTGCTGAAACCCCTGATAAAAAGAGTCAGCCTTGTGATGAGGCTATGGCAGACAAACATGTCATATTTTAGTTGTGCACTTTTTCTTTTATGCATTATATTATTTTACTGACTCCTTTTACTGGTGCCATAAACATGTGCTGCACCTACATGATCTAAAAGCAGAAGCTGCAGTAAAATTAACAAACAAGAGAAATACCACAGGATGTTTGCTAAAGCATTTATTTTGTGATGGAAGACTTTCCACAAATGACAGCAATCATGTGACATGCTAGACCCAGGAAGAAGAAGGCTGTATATGTATCTATATACTAACAACTGTGCTCAGGGGTAGCATGATGACCCATGACATTACGCACAACAGAAGGCCAAAGGCCAATCAAAATGCTGTTGTCCAGCATATCAGCAAGGTGGAGTACATGTCAGGGACCAAATGGTAAACTACACATATGTTAGAAGTATGAAGAAGAAGAAACAACTATTTTTTTTTTCATTTTCAAGATATGCTTCTTTTGAAGTCTGCTGTAATATACAAGATAAATGGCCATAAAGACACTTAGCATTGTATGGCGTATGTGTTTAATAGACTGCTGTTGCTAAAAAGAAAAATACTTGTCTTTTGTATCACTGAATTCTGTCATTTAAGTAGACATTTTCCTTCAAAAATCTCTTTAACAGAAATGAAAGAGTACAAGTAAACACTGTCATGTTTGCTCTTTCACAAACTCATGCTTGTGAGCCAGTGTTATCTCAAAGAACAAGACAGAAATATGCAACAGAACATCACAGAGGTGTTACCATAGCCTAGATTATGGTGCAGTACCACAGAACATCAGAGAGGTGCTACCATAGCCTAGAGTATGCTGCAGCCCTACAGAACATCAGAGAGATGCTAGTACACCATAGAGTAAGGAGCAGCACCACTGAACATCAGAGATGTACTGAGACAGCACTACAGAACATCAAAGAGGTGCTACCATAGCCTAGAGTATAGAGCAGCACTACAGAACATCAGAGATGTGCTGAGGCAGCAGTACAGAACATCAGAGAGGTGTTACCATAGCCTAGACTATAGAGCAGCACTACAGAACATCAGAGATGTGCTGAGGCAGCAGTACAGAACATCAGAGAGGTGCTACCATAGCCTAGAGTATAGAGCAGCACTACAGAACATCAGAGATGTGCTGAGGCAGCAGTACAGAACATCAGAGAGGTGCTACCATAGCCTAGAATATGGTGCAGTACCACAGAACATCAGAGAAGTGCTACCATAGCCTAGAGTATGGTGAAGCACCACAGAACATCAGAGATGTGCTACCATAGCCTAGAGTATGGTGCAGTACCACAGAACATCAGAGAAGTGCTACCATAACCTAGAGTATGGTGCAGAACCACAGAACATCAGAGAGGTGCTACCATAGCCTAGGGTATGGGGCAGCACCACAGAACATCAGAGAGGTGCTGGTGCAGCACTACAGAACATCAGAGAGGTGCTATAATAGCCTAGAGTATGGGGCAGTACTACTGAACATCAGATATATACTACCATAGCCTAGAGTATGGGGCAGCACTACAGAACATCAGAGAGGTGCTACCATAGCCTAGAGTATGGGGCAGCACCACAGAACATCAGAGAGGTGCTGGTGCAGCACTACAGAACATCAGAAAGGTGCTGCTATAGCCTAGAGTATGGGGAAGTACTACTGAACATCAGATAGCTACTACCATAGCCTAGAGTATGCTGTAGCCCTACAGAACATCAGAGAGATGCTAGCACAGCCTAGAGTAAGGAGCTGCACCACTGAACGTCAGAGATGTGCTGGGACAGCACTACAGAACATCAGAAAGGTGCTACTATAGCCTAGAGTATGGGGCAGTACTACTGATAATCAGATAGATACTACCATAGCATAGAGTATGGGGTAGCACTACAGAAAATTAGAGAGGTGCTACCATAGCCTAGAGTATGGCGCAGCATCACAGAACATCAGAGAGGTGCTAGTGCAGCACTACAGAACATCAGAAAGGTGCTACTATAGCCTAGAGTATGGGACAGTACTACAGAACATCAGAGAGGTACTACCATAGCTTAGAGTATGGGGTAGCACTACAGAACATCAGAGAGGTGCTACCATAGCCTAGAGTATGGGGCAGCACCACAGAACATCAGAGAGGTGCTACCATAGCCTAGAGTATGGGGCAGCACAATGTAGCATCAGCGAGGTACTACCATATGTGCAGAGAAGACACTTCTGCCTGTACTATATCTTGCAGAACTTTGAAAAATCTGCCACCCACTCCTGTTCAGAATACAGTTATTTCAGTTTTATTTTTGAAAAAAAACAGAAATAAAGAAGGAAAGCAAGAACATAAAAGAAAAGAAACATCTAACTGTATTCCTTATTTATTTATTTATTTATTTATTTATTTATTTTCAAAAAAACAAAATTCACTCAACATGAAACAACTTGCATTTTGATAACTTTTGTCTTGAAATAGTTATTGCAACAACTATATTCTCCTTTCATATTTTGTACTTAAATTCTTTACATGTGTCAGTAAAGGCATTTTGTAAAAATGTTCAAGACATTACATAATCTTGTGTTTTATAACCATTAATTTCTTACTGTTATATCATAGCATATGTACTTTACCCCTTTTTCCATTGGATCAACTAAGTATGTCTATGATTTAAAAATCATGTCACACTTACTCGGCCACAAGTTCATCAGCTACAGCACAAGTATACACAGCCTTTGAATGTATTTACTCAGGCTGCTCAATGTATAAGCAAGCAGGACAAATGGTAAGTAATTTTTTCAGTGGGCAAGTGGCTCACATCCCTCAAAATTTATTATTTTTGCATATTGAACAAAGAGTGATGACTGACAGACAATGCAATGTTTGTCTTGTTCTCTCTACAAGGTGCACTAAACTCAGGCCACCAATAATGCATTTATAAGTGAGTGCATAAATCTAGCCACGGAAATGACAGTTTGTGAATCCATACTTGAGCAAATGCAAACTGAGCTTGAGAGACTGGACTAATGAAAGTAAGCCATTTCCATTACAGTCTGGAGAAACTATGACTTTCTGTTTCGATTCACAGAAATCATGTACACAACACATTTGTTCAAAATGACAAATGTAAAACATCTCAGCACTTGAACATATTATCCTAGTGTAATATCAGATTTGAAAATAATTCATAAACACATAGTACAAAGGTACAGTCAGCGTTCTGGAGAATACAATGTTGAAAGCTTACTCACAGTTCATTGGCAAGGAAGTAAAAGGCTGCAGAGGACATAAGATAATACATATGAAAGAGCTGCAGATGACACAAGATAATACATGTGAAAGGGCTGCAGATGACATAAGATAATACATATGAAAGGGCTGCAGATGACACAAGATAATACATGTGAAAGGGCTGCAGATGACACAAGAAAATGCATGTGAAAGGGCTGTAGATGACATAAAATAATACATGTGAAAGGGCTGCAGATGACATAAGATAATACATGTGAAAGGGCTGCAGATGACACAAGATAATACATATGAAAGGGCTGCAGATGACACAAGATAATACATGTGAAAGGGCTGCAGATGACACAAAATAATACAAGTGAAAGGGCTGCAGATGACATAAGATAATACATATGAAAGGGCTGCAGATGACACAAGATAATACACGTGAAAGGGCTGCTAATGACACAAGATAATACATGTGAAAGGGCTGCAGATGACACAAGATAATACTTGAGAAAGGGCTACAGATATAAAATAATACATGTGAAAGGGCTGCAGATGACATAAGATAATACATGTGAAAGGGCTGCAGATGACACAAGATAATACACGTGAAAGGGCTGCTGATGACACAAGATAATACATGTGAAAGGGCTGCAGATGACACAAGATAATACATGTGAAAGGCTGCAGGTATAAAATAATACATGTGAAAGGGCTGCAGATGACACAAGATAATACATATGAAAGGGCTGCAGATGACATAAGATAATACATGTGAAAGGGCTGCAGATGACACAAGATAATACATGTGAAAGGGCTGCAGATGACACAAGATAATACATGTGAAAGGGCTGCAGATGACACAAGATAATACATGTGAAAGGGCTGCAGATGACACAAGATAATACATGTGAAAGGGCTGCAGATGACACAAGATAATACATGTGAAAGGGCTGCAGATGACACAAGATAATACTTGTGAAAGGGCTGCAGATGACATAAAATAATACATGTGAAAGGGCTGCAGATGACATAAGATAATACATATGAAAGGGCTGCAGATGACACAAGATAATACATGTGAAAGGGCTGCAGATGACACAAGATAATACATGTGAAAGGGCTGCAGATGACACAAGATAATACATGTGAAAGGGCTGCAGATGACACAAGATAATGCATATGAAAGGGCTGCAGATGACACAAGATAATACATGTGAAAGGGCTGCAGATGACATAAAATAATACATGTGAAAGGGCTGCAGATGACATAAGATAAAACGTGTGAAAGGGATGCAGATGACATAAGATAATACAAGTGAAAGGGCTGCAGATGACATCAGATAATACACGTAAAAGGGCTGCAGATGACATAAGATATTACATGTGAAAGGGCTGCAGATGACATAGGATAATACATACCAGACCTGATGATGGTGCATAGAACATATCAGATAACGAATAATTCAGAGAAAGAGAGATTAAAGGTATTATCTGACACAATACTTCATTGTAGGTGTGGATGTCAGCCAAAGTTTCATATGTTCCCTCGTGCACCACAAGGGCTGCTACATCCATCATTGGTACAAGGTCGGCATCCCATGCACCCTCTGCTACAAAAGCTTTTGAAATGTAATTGTGTAAGTTATTTTGTAACCGTTAATAACATTGTTAGATTTGCTTCAGTTCAATGATATGACCTGCATATCATCTCTTAATTATCCATATGGCTTTATTTATGCATACTGGTAGTGCAAACAAAGCCCCACATGAGTGCACAACACTGTTATAACCTACGGATGATAATGGTGACATAAATACAGATCCTGTGCATTTGCTGTATCTAGAAAGCAAGGGATGAACATTCCACAAGACAATCCAATAAGACTGCAAAATATAGAGACCATAATGCCAGTTGTTATGTTTCAGTGCTTATTCATGGCAAGCAAATCAATGAATGCTTCACTGAGTCTTGGTGTACACTTAATATGTCAAAGGACAGCAGCTTTTTCTGCTTTTCTAACTTTAGGATGGAGTTATGTCTGACTCAAGTCTTTGAAATGGCATAAAAAATGGGGTAGAAATGACCAAACAGAGATGGCAATGGTCTTCTGAACAAATGTGGGAACATAGCTTGGCTATCTTGAAATCATCATACAGAGTGACTAAAAATGATAAAGACTATTGAAAGATATGTTGAAAGCATTACAGTCTCCTAGATTGAATTGTCAGAGACTGTGATCAATTGATCATTCACTTGATGGAAGTCAAGGAGCAAGAAGCAAGGAGCTTTCTTGAACTGAGACACTGACAATGTTGATTAAAATTGATATGAAGGGAAATGGACAAATGGGGGTGGCGCTGAAAGAGGAACTTGAGAAAAAACCCTGCAGGGGCTTTGGGAGGAGAAAGGCACACAGTCTGGATATATTTATTCCACTACTGCTAAAGGAAATAGTAGGAATATAAATGTAGAACTATTGGGACCTCTTTATAATGGAAAACCTATGTTTTCTCATGTCTGCATAGATTTATTCCACTACTGCTAAAGGAAATAGTAGGGATATAAATGTAGAGCTATAGGGACCTCTTTATAATGGGAAACCTATATTTTGCCACATTCTGGATAGATTTATTCTACTACTGCTAAAGGAAATAGTAGGGATATAAATGTAGAACTGCTGGGACCTCTTTATAATGGGAAACCTATGTTTTGTTATGGTCTGGAGCAGAGAGTCTTGAGACATCATAAAAGGAGTTTACACATTTCTTGTGGTCAGTGTTTAATTACATGGACTACTTTGGCACACATTGCACTGTGAAGCCAGATAAGAGGAAGAAAGTGAGTTTCCACATTGTTCTTCTTCTATGAGTTCTGGTTCCCAAGCTCTACAACTCTCATAGTTATCTTCCTATGAGCCTATCTAAGCTCTCAACAATTTCTGTAGCTTCTCTCTAAGCTCTCACCTCCTACAGCTACCCTCACACAGCCCAACCTTGTAAATATTGTAAATAGCATTCTACTGTTGATGTGTGTATGTAAAGCGTATTTACATTTTCTTAAAAGTTTGTATGTAAACGGTTTCCACACCTAACCCATATCTGTTTTCCTCAAATTAAACTGTGTGATCCCTACCTTCGAGCCTAATGAATTTAACTATGCATGATATTGAATGCATTTATGAGTAACTATTCTACATAAGATCTTTAATATTAGCTATCATTTGTATCAACATTGTATAATGCATCTTGGAGCTTTTCTCCCCGGGCCTCCACTGAAAATGGATCAATTCGGCCCAGTGGAATTCCCCGGTAATCAAATTGCAAGTAAATAAAATAAATAAATAAATGAGTTTATACAACCTTGAAAAGTACCTATACTAAGAGTTTGAGGTGTGGGGGCATGCTCTCATAATTGGTGGAAAGTGGAAACAGGAGACTTGTCCCATGCAAAAAAAATTGGGGGATGTTGTGCAACCTTAGAAGTGTTGCTTTTGGAGACTGTGACCACCCAGTGATTTAGATATTTTAATTTAGATTACTTGTGTATCAGCTAAATGGCACACACACACAGTTAATCATACCCCTTTATAATACATCCTTAGGGTTCAGACTAGTATTAGGTAATTATGGAATGGTAGCAGGGATCCTCCTACTTATGGATGGCAATGAGTGAGACACTGGCACTGCTTTTTAAACATTTATGAAATTATCAATTAAGATGTCGGCAAACATAAATTAATAGAAAAGAAAACAAACCATTTTAACATTTTTTTCCATTTAAGTACAATTTATATTACATATATTTTCTTTGCTACTTTCTTTAGTCCAACATTTAAAAAAATACTGATTTCCTACCTTGCCTTAATTCTCACTCCTCCTCCTCCTGAACATTATTCTACATGTATTGTTCACATAATTTCCATTTATTTCAGTGTGATTTGCTCTGTCCCTTTTCTAAGATCTTCCTTTCAGTTCTTTTTTCTCTTTTATAATATTCAATAGCTTAAAAACAGTTGATGTAGACTTTCGATTTCCATTTTCTAGTAATTGCTTTTTTGGCAGCCAATATAATTAAATTTCATAACGTCTTACTATAACTAGACAATTCAGATCCTGCATCCCAGCTTGAAAGAATCATTTCCTTACAGACATTTGCTCACTGAATATTTCTGATAGGGTACTGTGTAGGGATTTTTTTAAATCTAAATAAGTAAAAAATACTGCACTAAGCCTGCAAGGCTAGAAACGTATTGTAAACGGTTTATTCAATAAAACAACAAAAATACACACAAAGTAAGCACTTTCACAACATCCAGTCGCTTCATCAGACAACATTCAAAGACAGTGTTCATCCTAAATAATCCTCTACAAAGTCAGCTGACTTAATTAACAAAAAAACAGCATTCTTTATTTATGGCTAAGAGGGCATGCCTTCAGAAAAGGTTTTAATGAAGAAGTACTGTTAAGATCTGGAGATCTTTCAGCATTTAGCAGAAGAATCCATTTCTGTTCTGCTGCTTCTGTGCGATTCTCCAGGTCCCCCCTCTAAAATCTACATCTAATACTTGTAAAACAAAAAATCTAAAACTATGTGTAGGGTCATGTTGTAGCACATGTACTGTTAATGCATTGTTTTCTTTCTTGTTCTTCACATCCCACGTGCTCAAGCTGTTTTTATAAAGAAGGATTTCACATAGTTTTTATATAGTTTTTACACAGTTCTTAAATGTTTTTAAAATGTATGCAAATGCTTCTGAGTATGTGTTTTATATCATATGTTATGTACTATATATACACACATTTTTAAATACTTTGTTCACTTTAATTGATGTGATTAATTAAGTCAACTGACTTTGTAGAGGATTATTTAGGATGAGCACTGTCTTTGAATGTTGTCTGATGAAGCGACTGGATGTCGTGAAAGTGCTTACTTTGTGTGTATTTTTGTTGTTTTATTGAATAAACAGTGTACAGTACGTATTTAACCTTGCAGGCTTAGTGCAGTATTTTTTACTTATTTGGCTTTTATTTTCCTGCACTACTCCGTACCCTGCCTTCATTCGTTTTGTTATTTTTTTAAAATCTGTCAACACATTATATTCCCAAAACATATGCTCCCAGTTACCTCTTTCTTCTGCATCACACCTCCAACATTTGCTATTTACCTGAGGTAAAATTCTTTAAAGTCTGCTTTGGGCATAATAATACCTATGCAAATACTTCCAAGGAAAGATAGTAAACAGTTTAGACTTGATTGCATATTTGGGAGCCATATATATGTCTTCCCATAGTTTTTGTTTAAATTGCTTTTTCAGTCTCACTTCACAATCTTTTCTAATCTCCTGTGTTTGATTCTTATAGTTACCGTGCAGTAATTTATATACCCTACTAATTATCTCTTTTTAAGCAGCTGCCTCTGTTCTTGATTCAAATAACACTGTACCAGAATATGACTTTCACTTAAAATGACCCTGTCTCCTTCTCTGTCTATACTCTGAGATCAAGCCCTGGTAGGGAAGGCTGTCTGTAGCCTGCAATCCAGATGTCTTCATAGCCTCATCCACCTCTATTACCTTTCCTGCTTGAGTTATATGTTCCCAATATCTTGGTTCTTTTGTCAGGTTTCTCCAGTAAATTCCAGCCCCCTCTTGTCTGTGTTCTGTATCCCTATTTACAGTCATTCCCATTTGCAAAATCTCCTTTCTCCATTCCCATATTGGCTTATTTCTTGGAATACTTTTTGCTACTGTATGAATATAATATTCTATGTGGTTGTTTTAATTCTCCTAAAAAAATTGCATCCAAAATCCCACTCTCCATGGCAGATAGGAATAAAATTTCTCCCTAGGGTCTAGATGACATGGGATCATTTAGTGACCTGGATGCTGGATGAGCCATCAAGGGTAGATGAAAATGACAGGATGATGGAAGCCCACCAGTTTTGCAGGACTTGATTTATAAATATTTGAGATGACTTCTTACCATGGAAAGTATGTAGAGACTGGGACTATTATTAATTAACTGTAATTTCATAAGGGGAAATATCATTTTGGCCTTTAATACAACTAGGGATTTAAACCTTTGACTTTTTTTGAAAAAAAAAGAACTTCTTGGAACATATAAGGGCATTAAAACATTCAAGAAAAATAATAAAGCCATAAACTGGTTTTCAGAATGTGTAGCCAACAATTGGAATAGGTTACATATCAAAATAATAATGGAACAATCCGGATGGATTTAAACATGATAGTGATACTTATTATGGCAACGTATATTATAAGGGATGACTTGCTGAAGGTCTTAACCCATGACTGAAACTTGTATTGTAGGGTAAGGCACTTGAACTGATCTGCTAATGGTTTGACTCTAAATGAAAGTATGAATAGTGCAGCAACCTGAAGGACAAGGATACATGCACCGATCTGACACACATTGTTTGAAGACTGAAGTTCAAATAAGGGAGTATGCAACAATCAGAGTGACTGCATTGTAGATTCTGCCTCATTGTTGCCCACTTTAGGGCCACAGGGTGTGAACTTAGGCAAGCACAAGAAAATCCTTGATGGCTACTTAGGTAATGGTCTCCTGAGACTGAATGTCACCTTTTAATTGATGAAACATTGGGATAATTGATATCAAGAAGCACTGATTATGATTTGAAGTGAGTGACAGAAAGATCAAAACATAATTTTTATTTGCAGCCCTGAAAAAGAAGAGCTTATAGCATAAGCATACATACTGCAGTTTTGCAGTTTGCTTCTATCTCTGACCTACTGTTGGCGTTTCTAGAGCTAGACTGCAGACAGGAATAAACCCTACTTCCCTGAGGTTATCTTTTTCAATTTTGCAGAAAATATCAATCATATTCCTCTGATTATTTGTAATATTAAAGCAACTTTTTGGTGCAAATGAATAGCTTTCATTTATATAGAAACTACTTCATGTACCAATGATCTTCATTTTGATGTCAAAAGTTTTTACATTTTTCCAGTTTTCTGCATATTGTCAGCTAAGAATGTTTCTGCTAAAAGAGTTTCATTGTTGTATACAACCCAATATATTCTACTGCTTCTTTATCACAGTGGCATTTATCATATACAATAACAGAACATTACACAGGATCAGCTGGTCAACATCCCTACGAGAGGTGAAAATATCCTGGACCTGGTCCTAACCAATATGAGTAGCCACTGTAGCACCCCTACAGTGCCATCCTATTTGGTAAGATCTGACCATAAAGCAATCACTTTTGAAGTCACCATCTCTCCTGCCCCTCCTCCTATCAGAGTCAAACGAAAAAACCTTTCCAAAGCTGACTACATCCTCCTCAGAGCAGGTATAAGCAGCTTCACAGCCACCATCTTTCAGTTGGAATTTCCAAGCCTACACTAAAAAGCTATATGAGCACCTATATAGCTTTATGGACTCAGCAATACCTGACAGGACCAAATCATCTTCCTCAAAGAAGAGTAAACCTGTCTGGTGGATAGCAGCAATAAACAACCTCTATAACAGAAAGAAAAAAAATTGCTGTCCAGGGCTAAGAAGGAGCAGGTGCCAAGTTGGATGCAATCTCTCCTTTTTCTGAACAAGCAAATAAGGTCACTGGTGAAATCCTCTAAGGCTAACTTCGAGTCCAAATTGGCCACATCAACTAAGGACAATCACAAGGCCTTCTTCACATCTGCAATCTCAAAGGTAACACCCAAATCTGCTCTGAAATGGTGGTCAATAACACCACATACTCAAATGCCAAAGGTATATCCAACCTGCTGGAGACAGGCTCAGTGAAAACTTCACCCCCTGTCCCCCATCAGTAAACCAGGACATCCCCAGCACCCCCCTCTGTTCATCACCAGGCAGCAGGTCCTTAATACTCTTTCAAAGGCAGAAAATACAGTCTCCATGGGACCCGATAACATCCCTGCCTGTATTCTACATAAACTCAGGCATGAGCTCTCAGCTCCATTAGACACACTATTCAACTAAAGCCTGAACACCACCTTTATTCCAGCTGAATGGAGGATAGCCACTGTCATCCCTCTACATAAAGGTGGAGAATTTACTGACCCAGGCAATTATAGGCCCATCAGCCTAACTAACCTGATCTGCAAGGCCATGGAATGCATTATCATGGACCTTATAAACAAGGACATTGGCAACCTCCAAACGTTTGACCCCACACACTTTGGTTTTGTCAAAGGGAGATCGTGCCTGTTAAACTTGGTCGACTTCTTTGAAACAGTCACCAAAGCCATGGATGAGGGGAAGACGGTGCACACCGCCTACCGTGACCTAGCCAAAGTCTTTGTCACTATTACCCACTTGGCATAATAGATAAACTCTTCCAGCTAGGTACCATCCATATGTTACTAGATGAGTAGCTAACTGGTTCACTGATAGAACCCACCTCAGTCAAAGGAGGGGAAGCCACCTCTAGTAGTAGAACTGTAACGAGCAGTGTACCTCAAGGATTGCTCTTGGGGCCTCTACTGTTTGGGATATACTTTTCTGAGATGCAAGCCAAAACCAGTGGTCTGTGGCTGACCAAGTCTGCAGATGACTGCAAGCAGGACGCTGTCTTAAATTCCACTAGTGATGTGACCATCCTCTAAGAGGGCTTTACCCAAAATAATAACTGGAGCCAGAAGCATGGCCTCAAACTGAATGCCAAGAAATCCATCATTATCCCATTTTGGGAATATGTTATCCCCACTAATTATCACATTAATAACAATGTACTGAGCATCCAATCAGTCATGAGGAACTTGGGCACCCAGGTTGATAGCAACCTGACTTTTGACCACCACGTTGCCTTCATTGTTCATAAGGCTTTCTACATGGCCCACCTCATAAATAAGGGCATTTCATCCAGGAACAAGGAGGTCATAACATCCCTATACTCCTCCCTTATCAGACTCATTATTGAGTACAATGCCCCCTTTGGCATGTACCTTGCCAAGCGCATGCAGCAGTTGGAGAGACCACAGAGGTTCCTGACCAGGAAAATCCAGGGTATCAAACACCTGTCCTATACAGATAGGCTAAAAGAACTGTCCCTCTACTCAGTCTCATACAGACTGCTCAGAGGTGACCTGTGTCTGGCATGCAAGGCCATTTCAGACCTTGCCTTGAGTTGCTGCATATACAAAAGACAAACTCCACTCGTGCAACCCGCACGCAAGGCCTTAAACTGGTCTGTGACAGGTGGGATAGATTTGTGTCCCAAAGACTCCCCCGTCTGTGGAATAGACTCCCTCTCCATGTCAAGCTGAGTACCTCTCCAGCCATATTTAAGAGGAACCTGGACGACCGGATGGGAAAAAATAAATATCCCCCTGGGATCCCACCTGTGTCCCTGCTGGACAGAGGAAACAGGTGCTGACTTTGAGGGAACATGGGCAAAATTCTTGGCTAGGCTTATAAGGGCCTCAGGACTAGTAGCCTAGTATCATCCTATGAACTTATTAACCTGTAACATTTTCAGTAATGCAGATGAATTTAAAATGTTTACCGGAATTGTTTCCTTTTATCCTGGTTTTACTTGTGCAGTTCAATGGTTATGTTTTTGCTAATATTTTAGACATGCAAACTACATCTGCAAGCTTCTGTTACAAAATTTAAGAGTAGGAACTTCAATGTAAAAGTAATAACAATTAAGGTTTTTCACTATTCAAAGCATATAATTTCTATGTTTGTTCCTTTATTTAGAAGGTACATCTTCTGTGTATAATTTAGGAGCAATGGTTAAATTCTACTCTCATTTCAGCTTTGACGATGTGAAAAATTTAAGATATTAGTTAATGCTTTCATCTGAATACAGTTTGATACACATTGTTTCACTTTGCTCTTAATATTATCTTTTGTTTCATTGTATTTTATGAAAACATTTTTCAGTCACTTTCTTCTTCTGAGGAGGTCCACCGACTTAACAGGTTTAACCTTTAATTTGCCTTATCTGATCTGCTAACCATATTATTTCTGACACCCTTCCACCATTAATGAATGTAAAATGTAATGATAATGTTAGTAACTAATCAGATTATAAAATTCATAAACTTGTATGTATTGACTGAAATGTCAACATTCAATTCTTATTCCTTTATAACATGTATAGAAGACTGTAGTAATGGACATTTATATTCCAGAATGAATGTGCTTTGGAAAACACCATTAAATGTTTTCTGAGCTGCATCAGACTAGTGATTACTGAATCTATAATATACTTGGACTTAATACAGTTTAAAGGCAGACCAATAATATAAACTGCATTCAAATTTAAGATAATCCTAGAGGCAGAGTTGGGTGTAATATACTGCTGCAAAACATATGTGGGGAAGTATTAAATAAACAAGAGTTGCAGATTTGAATTAAGCTATTTTTCATTTTTGTGTGTGGTAGTGGCTATTGTGGCTTATTCTGTCAGAAAGAATGCTTGACACAGTGTGCCAGGGCAGGTAAATAGCTGTAAAAGGCAGCCCATGGCAGGTTGACATATGCATGTTCATAATACAATATTTATTTATTTATTTATCTTTTGTTGACTGAATTAATCTTACTTGACTGGAGGCCTCTTCATGGAAAACACAAGATAGTATTTATAGTACTAAGGGAAGTTTGATCATGGCATTTGGAATTCCCTCTACTCTTTTCAATAGATGCTGTTGGATCTTTAACATTCACCCGAGCTATCTCCAGCTCAATCAGATGTGACCTCAGTTTAACATCTCATCCAAAGGACGAAAAGCATTTTTAATAACCAACATTTAGACTGATTTGAAATAATAAGGAAGAAAGTGTCCACAACCGGCGAGGGGCTGCTGTAACAAAGGTATAAATACTGCTGCTCTCCAATAAAACTTCCAGGCCCATAAACGCTCCAAACAAATTTATTCAGTGAAAAACCAAACATAAAAGCCGACCTAGGTTTAGAAGCTGTCACTGAACTTCATCAGAACACTTCAGAATACATCCAAAAACTCTTAAATAATGTGCACAAACATACTAATGAGCCTGTTATCCAATGAAATACATAGGCAAACATTTTTAAAAACTTAAAGCAGCAATGTAACTGAGTTGAATTTTATGTTGATTGTATATAAATGCCCAAAGAAATCCCCCCCACACACATACACACACCCACAACCCTCTAATAATAAATGAAAAGAACTATATGCTAACTGGTATGTGTAATGTATGAAAAAACACATTGTGTCTATTAAGTATTGTATAAAAAATAACATATAAATCTACTGTGTGTATACAGTATTATTATGTATATATGGAGAAACAATAAAATCTAAATTCTAAAATCATGAAACCATAAATAGTTAATCATAAATAATATATGAATATAAATATTAAATATTAAATATTAAATATTAAAAGCTTGCAGCATAAGTTTTGCTAAATAAATAACAATAGATTATGTATATGATTAAATAAGTGATGAAATATAAAATACCACTATACATTATAATGTATGTATAATATAATAATGAACTATAAACTGTACACCATGTGTATATATATATATGAACATGACCATAAATAGATAATGTAGGTCAAGTATACTATATGTGCACCCTGTATCATAACCACATTGTCCTGTGTATATCATCTCACCCTAAAATTGATAGAAATTAATAAATATAAGTATATATATAAATATATGAAAATAAATATGGTATACATAACAAGTACCCTAATATCTAAACATTGTTTTTTGTATAAAGGGTTTATGTGTTACATTGTATGTAATTTGTCTTTTTTAGATATTTATTATTAATATATACATTTTATGATGCTGATGATCTAGTTTAGATAATTGTTTACTTTTATGTTTTACTTGTGCAGTTCAATATTTATTTTCTAATATTTTATATATATACTTATATCTATTAATTTCTATCAATTTTAGGGTAGGATATACAATGTAAAAGTAATAACAATACAGGGTGCACATATAGTATAATTTCTATGTTTGTTCTATTTATGGTCATGTTCATATATATATATACACATGGTGTAAATTATAGTTCATTATTATGTCATACATTTAAGATATTAGTTAATGCTTTCATCTGAATATTTCATCACTTATTTAATCATATACATAATTTATTGTTAATTATTTATTTAGCAAAACTGATGCTGCAAGCTTTTATATTTAATATTTAATATTCTATATTTAATATTTATATTCATATATTATTTATGGTTAATATTTATGGTTTTATGATTTTAGAATTTAGATTATAAAATTTCTCCATAAACTTGTATGTATTGACTGAAATGTCAACATTCAATTCTTATTCCTTTATAACATGTATAGAAGACTGTAGTAATGGACATTTATATTCCAGAATGAATGTGCTTTAAACACCATTAAATGTTTTCTGAGCTGCATCAGACTAGTGATTACTGAATCTATAATATACTTGGACTTAATACAGTTTAAAGGCAGACCAATAATATAAACTGCATTCAAATTTAAGATAATCCTAGAGGCAGAGTTGGGTGTAATATACTGTTGCAAAACATATGTGGGGAAGTATTAAATAAACAAGAGTTGCAGATTTGAATTAAGCTATTTTTCATTTTTGTGTGTGGTAGTGGCTATTGTGGCTTATTCTGTCAGTAAGAATGCTTGACACAGTGTGCCAGGGCAAGTAAATAGCTGTAAAAGGCAGCCCATGGCAGGTTGACATATGCATGTTCATAATACAATATTTATTTATTTATCTTTTGTTGACTGAATTAATCTTACTTGGCTGGAGGCCTCTTCATGGAAGACACAAGATAGTATTTTTAGTACTAGGGGAAGTTTGATCATGGCATTTGGAATTCCCTCTACTCTTTTCAATAGATGCTGTTGGATCTTTAACATTCACAGCAGCTCCAGCTCAATCAGATGTGACCTCAGTTTAACATCTCATCCTTATTATTTCATTTAGACTGATTTGCCTTTCTTATGTACTTAGATATAATAAATATAAGAATTCTCGCTCTTTTTTTTTTTTGACCGGGGGGTAATTTCTTATGCTGTGAAAAGCAGAGAAAGGGAAGTTAGGATTATATATTTTTTAGTTCCCCTTCAGAAGACTGAAATATCACAATCCCAAAATTCATAAGACTGAAGACCAAAATCCTGAAACTTCAAAATACTGAAAACTCAAAATCCTGAAACTCAAAATCCTGAAAACACACAGAATACAAATAATGCATAGCAGTTGTCACCAAGTATGATCAGGGGGAGGGCAAGCACCCCTGCACCACCCATGTGTGGGGCTGCACCCCCACACACCCCCTGCTACTTAAATATAGCAACTCCGAGATTGCACTTAGTGTAGTGAAGTTCAGTCTTGGACTTGATATATTTATGGAGAGATATCCTTCAGGAAAAAAGTAAAAAAGTACAATTCAAATCAGGATGGAGGCTAACGTATCAGTCAGCACAATATGAAAAGGTTTGCCGTGAGGAAATGGCAATCTGTTTTGTTACTCAGTATGATATTAGAAGGCAGTGTTCAGAGTTAAAAGAACGAATAGGATGAATTCCTAGAATTGAGTTCTTTAACTCATATAAACAGCACCAATGAGGTTGTTCTTAAATTAGTACATGCAGTTTAAGGAAATCTATCACATTAATGGGAGTCATATTCTAGGGCAAAATCCAGAGAATGTATGCACAAATGTTAATGGCACAGTAGAACCTGAGTGAGAAGTAAAGCTCAGATCATTGGACTTGTGTCTGAGGAGACAAAGGACAGAATTCAACGGTAAGAATGCACACTATTTTGAAAAAGCAGATGAGGATAGACCTGATGAGGACTATATGAAATAATAAGTAACTCTAAACTGACTAATAAAAGGATACAAATTTAGGACTAATTTTAAAATGTATTACTTCAGGAAGCGAGTTGAGGTACTTGGTTCACCCTATCTACAATGGGAAGCAGAATATGGGATTATGGAATAAGTTAAAAAAGGCATGGGACAATGAAAGATGGCAGCTTGTGGAAAGGAGACAAGGACAAGTGCCTAGAGGTTGGAAACAATGTTCAGATATATTCAGTCGGCCATTCTTCTTTAAAAATGTCCCTGTTGGAAATTAGAAGCTACAAAGTAGGAGTTTTGTAACTATAAAAAAGGTGGCATTTGCATATAAATACAGTAAACAGTGAAACTCGCTGCAATACCATTAAAGTGTTTTTGCATGGAGCTTTCCCCACATGTACCTCAAGACACGAAGATATGGGGTGTGTGGTTGTGTGCTTCCCATGACCCTTTTACTTACATATACTAACTCTAAGATCAATGTACACTGGAAAAAGAAGAATGCTTTGTGGAAGTACAACATTAGACTTAGCATTAATTTCTCAGTCCGCATGTTTAGTCACTCACATTCAGCAGAAACGCCTTAAATCCAAATCATCTGTATATTCATGTATTAGTAAATTGCACTGGTCTGAGAGTCATTCTTATGTTTGTCTTTACTCCATTTTCCAAACTAATGTAATGCATTTAACCTTATAATATGTGAGGCTGCAACCTTATCTGACCTGTGTCATGAACTCTTTCAGCCGACTCTCCCTGTAAACTTCACTGTGCCTTGTGTAGGCATATTTACCCAATGCAAATGTAAATTAAGGGCAGTAAATGGCTGTAAGATGCATAGTTATGTAAATAAAGAAGGCATGTGGAGACAGTGCACAATAAAAAAGCAGATAGGAAATTATGCATGTCAGCCAAATATAGTACAGTTTACCTGATATCTAGTATCCTAGTGCTGTACCTGGCTGATTGTTTTCTGGCACTCCTGCCTCTTCCAGCTGAGCCTACCCACTCTGTATTCTCTACAAACCACTCCCACACCACACCTCCATCCAATCATCATTCACTACACACACACACACATCACCTCACCACTCCCACTCTATCCCTTCTTGATAGCTCAATAGTCACTCCTTCACAACATAAGTAATACAACCAAGCAGGAATACACAGCTACCTCTTAGCCATTATATCCAGCACCCAACACACTCCACAATACACACTGTGCTAACTAACAGCACACACAGCTCTATCCACACATACACTGATACCATCACATCATGCTCCACAAGAATATTTACACAACATCAATACTAATAACAGCTCTCACACTACTTACTTACAATACCAGGTATCACAACTTACAGCCCATTTCTGTACCTTACCAAGCTACTTCTACTACTTACACCTCAAAATCTATAACACCGAATTTCCCCATCTCCCCATCTATCATACACATGCACATAGACCCTTATACTGTTAAATTCACCCTACCCTCCCACCATGTCAACAGACTATCCTCTAAATATCATAAGTACATCACTAACCTCTTAAGAACCAAAGTACATATTGCAGCCTCACTCTCTCTAAGTGGAGACATTCATCCTAATCCAGGCCCTTCTGACAATACCATCCTGTTAAATGACCATAATCCATCTCTTAACTCATTCCACCTACCCAGAAAACCCAATGACCTTCTCATATTAAACATGAATGTTAGAAACATTAGCAATAAAGTCCACGACCTTCATGCCAAGCTTTCCTTATATTCACCTGATCTAGTATTACTAACTGAAATCTGGCTTAAACCCACCACTACCAATAACAAAATTCTACCACCAGGCTATGATATCTTATGGAATGATCGTACCTCCAAAAAAGGAGGTGGAGTAACTTTACTATTGCCAAATGAAATAAACATAGAAAACTTAAATATAGAGATTCCACATTTATCCAATACAGAAATTATAATTGCAAAACTAATACTTAACCCTGAGAAAAGTATCATTATAATTGGCTGCTATTTACCCCCTGGGAATAACATTCTCATTCTGGAGACTCTACTTCAATGGGCCTCTGACAACCTACATGAAGAAACCATCATCTTGGGGGACTTCAACATCGATTGGTTAACTTGTAACTCTTACTCTCCCACCAACTTCACCAACCTCCATGGTTTTTCCCAACTCATCCATTCTCCCACTAGAGCTGAAACATCCACCAAAAGACAGTCAATACTTGACTGGTTTCTGACAAAAAGGCCTGAACTTATCAGTCACTCTGGTTGCCTCCCTGTCAGCTTAAGTGACCACCTACCAACTTTTGTAATAAGACATCGTGCATATCAAGAAAGGCCCGCCACTTACCAGACAATAAGAAACAAGAAGAAATTCAACTCAACCAACTTTATTAATGTGCTACAGACTTGTAACTGGTCTCCCCTTAAAATCCTGAATCTTAACAAAGCTGTACAATACTGCAACTCTACCTTCCTAGATATCCTTAACTCCCAAGCTCCATCCAGAACTATCAGAGTAAAATCCAACTATGCTCCGTGGATGAGTAAAGAAACTAGGTCTTGTCTAAAATCCAGTAACAAGGCATGGACCCACTGGCATAAAACCAGTTCCCATGCAAACAAGCAGGCATATCTAGAACTTTGTAATAAAGCAAAGAAATGTTTAAAACTAGATAAAGTTAACTACTACCATAACATACAAACCAAATACAAAAATAACCCCAAAAAATTCTGGACAGCTATTAACAATATTCTCCTCCCTGGAAAATCAGACACTCCCACCCCTACCTTAACTGACACTTACCTCAAC
Organism: Protopterus annectens; assembly: GCF_019279795.1. Taxonomy (NCBI): domain Eukaryota; kingdom Metazoa; phylum Chordata; order Ceratodontiformes; family Protopteridae; genus Protopterus; species Protopterus annectens. The sequence goes on along the minus strand of NC_056729.1, from coordinate 541,857,208 downwards.
GTTGCCACAACTTTTAACAAATTCTTCACTGAATCCATTCTTGCTCTTGCTAATGCCCAAACCTGTTCATCCCTGAACCAAATACCCAAGTACCATGACAATACCAAAGGCTTAACATTCCAACCTGTCTCTACTGACATTATTAAAAAGCTACTTAAGAAACTAAAACCTACCACCCTAGCAATCGATAAACTACCAGCAGAATTCCTGAAAATAGCTGTCAATGTCATTGCCTATCCTGTGTCCATCCTCATCAACCATTCAATATCTGAAAATTTAGTTCCTGAAATTTGGAAAATGTCACACATCATACCACTCCACAAAGGTAGTAACTCAAAAGAGTTAACCAACTATTGACCCATAGCTATACTCTCACCTCTGTCCAAAATATTGGAGAGGTGCATACACAAACAACTCATGGACTATCTTAGCACCAATAACCTTTTCTCAAACACTCAACATGGCTTCAGGCCACATCACAGCACCACAATTGCACTTATTTCATTCACTCACATAGTTAACAACCACCGAAATAATGGCAGCTATGTCTCTGCTATATTTCTTGACCTCTTCAAGGCATTTGATATAGTCAGTCATAACATTCTGATTAAATCCCTCTCTGAACTAAATCTTGGTACATCCTCCATTTTCTGGTTCCAAAGCTACTTGACAGACAGACAGCAAGCAGTTCAATGGAGGCAAGAACTCTCACCTTTATGACCTATCTCTTTAGGAGTTCCCCAAGGCTCCATTGTCGGACCACTACTCTTCTCTATCTTCACTGATAACCTCCATACCTCTACTCTAGAGGCCTCAGTCATCCAATATGCAGATGACTCAACACTTATCTGCTCTTCTCCTTCCTACCAAGAACTGCAAGACCAAACTCAAGCCTCTTTCCTCTCTGTGGAAAAATGACTCACCAATTATCAATTAATACTTAACCCAAATAAAACCAAACTTCTCATTTTCTGCCCTAATTATCACTCCACACCCCTACCCTCATTTACCATCTTTTCTAACAACAAAACAACCATCTCCCCAGTCGCTCACACCAAGCTACTAGGTGTAGAAATAGACTGCAACATGAGATTTGGTACCCACATCTCTCTCACCATAAAGAGAGTACACAAAAAACTGGGAGGACTATATAGAAATAAACAATTCCTTACAAACAGCACCAGAGTAAAATAGCACAAACCCATCTTATTTCTACACTTCTATATGTCTCTCCCATTCTCACCCATCTGAGAAAATCAGATCTAACTAAACTTAACACCTGCTATAACAAAATAACAAGGTTTGCCACCAATAGCCCTTACAAAAACACACCACTGCCTAGCACTTAAACAACTCAACTGGCTAGAACTTCCCCATTTTCTCTTGTACAATCAGCTCACACTAACCTATAAGATTCTAAACTACCCCGAGAAAACCCCTGCACTACAAAACCTAATACATTCTTACTCCAGTACTAGAGTTCTATACTCCAACAAAAAACCTCTTCTTGAAGTCACTAAATCCAACAACTTTGCAGGGGCCTTCCTGTACTCAAACTATATTGCTAAGAAATGGAACTCTGTCCACTAACATAACAGCTGCAACATTCTTATCTCTGTTCAAGAAATCTTCCAAAACACACCTACAAACAAACTGGGTTTGCCACTGTGACACCCCAGGCTAATTCTACTCCAGCCTATTCTGGCTCATCCCTAGACAAAGTCCTCTTCCCATATTATCAGGTTGAGACTTCTATTCTTTCTACTATCTCTTATTAAGCCACTCTGTTCTTTCCACACCTCCCCTCCTGTCAAGTCACAACATTGCTTGCATACGCCATAGTATTATATAATTTTGAGTGTTTTTACTGATGTACTGTTTGATGCTTACACCATGGAATGATATCATTCTGAGTTTTTACTCAGTAAAACTGAATATAAACTGCAGTACTGTGTGTATGGTTTTACTGTTCTACTGTCTATTGCAGAATCATAGCTTTATTTTTAACACTCTGTTCACATGTAATTTTATGGAATCTTTTGTCATTGTTGTCTTATTAACCTTTGTTATAACTGGAGCTTTTCTCCCCAGGCCTCCACTGAAAAAGGACTTGTGTCCAGTCGGACTTTCCCGATTACCAAATGTAAAATAAATAAAATAAATAAAGTAGCCATAGTAATGCCAGATTTACTAGGACCTTCCTGTTAAAGACCTGAAGATATTAACCAAATGCAGGAAACAAAATGGGAACTGTATTTCCATCTAATTTTCAAAATTTGAGATTCATGGAATTCAGTGCCTGAATATTGAAGCAGGTGGTACCTCAGAATTATGGTAACTCTGAGATAAGAATAAGTAATTAAATGTGCTAGGGGAAAGCCCCTCCATGAGCCATGAGAAGTATAGCCCTCCAAGTAGAAAATGACTGTTGAAAAGCTAACTACATTCAGTGACATTTGCATATTTAGTCTCACTACTGTGTAATTCACAATTCTGATGTATGACCTGTTCCACTTTATCAAAATGGAATGAGGGTATGACTTGTCCAAAACTGAGAATTACATTGACACCAGTCTAAAGAGAGGATGAAAAGAATTTAGCCTGCTATGCTTTACTTTCATACGGTTAGTATTCTTTTTATATAGTTAATGTAAGAAACTGTTTGAGCCTATGTAGTATAGCTGATGCCATACTTTAATATAACTCTATTGGCAACAGTATGCCCAACAGAACTTCAGAAAATGCAACAAACCGTACATGTGGATAAGTAACAGTAAAAAAAGTTTGAAAATATTGTTCATTTAAAAAAGACAATCAACCTTCATTGCATCAGGTAAAGCTTTGTTGTGTATAAAACTATGTAAGTGTGCATAGAACTATTTGTTGTTTCATGGCAACCAATTAAAATTACTTTTAAGCTTTGTATCAGTTTATGCATCTGAATATCTTTCAACAGATATTTAAGTGTACTGACGTCATGGCAGCATAATGTATTTATTTGTTTGCATTTGTTGACTGAGAAAGTCCAAGTGAGTGAAAAAAGACCCCGTTCAACTGAAGCCTGGAGAGTAAAGCTGCACACAGTTATAATGCATTACAATACGGTTAAAAAATGCATAAAAAAAGTATAAAGAAACAATAGCTCCTGTGATGCCTGTGCCCTGGCCCAGCAATAAAGGAGCCTCAGTCCTCACTACTAACACCAGAGAGAGTGCTTCATATAGGAGGAAAGGATAACAAATACACACAGTAAAGTGCAATGTCCCTTAAGAGCACATAGAGATCACAGTCAGTCCTGGGCTGGTCGCTCACTTGCTCCTCAGGTCCCCAATAAGACTTCCCACTGGCACAGTTATAGGGTCCAGATCTCAGCCTAGCTGGGCAAGCTAAAATCTCCTGCACCCTCTCTGTCCAACCAGTGCTTTGTGTCCCTGCCCAAGTAGCTGGCACACACACACTTTGAGATAAAAGTTTATACAACCACACAGACACTTCTGGGGAAGGCTGGCACAGGTTCTCCAGCTGTGCCCCTTTTACCCAGACTATATGGTAGTAATCCTGCCACCACCCAGATAATATTTCTCAGCTACTCAGGGTGTCCAATTATTACTGTGCAATATTATTATCCAATTGGTAGTATGACTAAACAGTCTCAAGGCTTATTAGAGTGACTTGATACAGGATCCTTATATACATGCAATGTACTCTTAGAGCTTAACTTATCTCTACACAAACCAGCCACAGTTAAAAGGTTTTAAAATATTTAATAATGAATAATTAAAACCACAATACTTACTTTCTACTATACAGTGCTAGTCAAACGTTCGGAGGTCACACAGAAATACTTAAAATAATTCAGTAGTGCAGTTCTGACATCAGAGAAAAACACTTAGTCTAATCTTTTTAGTTCTAGCTATCTCTAAAAGAAAACACAAGTCTAAGATAACTTACATAAGACAACAGGCAGAGTGCTGATGAGTTGGATGGTCGAGACAAAAATGCTTCATGCCTTCTGATTCTCTGTTTAAATTGCTATTGCAATTCTGATAAACATTACATCATTTCACACTTTCCTGGTGTTCCCAAGCCAACAGAAACTGCATCTACATTCTATTGCACCTCCTTTTCTTATTTTGCAGCTGGTCAAGAGGAGAGCAATAAAAATACATTTGCATGTTTAAATCTAGCAATTTAACTCTTGGTTAAAACAATAGAAAGAATTTCTTCATCTAGACTTTTCGGCAGCACTATTTACTTCAAAGGGTCACCACATGCTTTACTTTGGTCAGTAGAGTGCACTGTTGTCACATTTATTTCCAGTTCCACATGTAACAGTATTTTATATTTACAAATGACAGAATTATCTGCACAATTCTATCTGGCTAGGCTGGTAGCCTTCACAGCTCCACATCATTACAGTCCAGTAAAATGCAGTTGCAAATACCTACTGTAATTAATAAGTACAAAAGGAAAAGGTAACATGTAAAAACATAAATTGCAGTATGTGGTCCATGGCAATAAGTGTATCTGAAAAATAAATGTCAGGATTATGTACAGGTAAACGAAAATGCCAAGCACAGATAAACATAAAACAGCAGAGGTTGAGATAAAGTAAAAATGTATAGCAGTTCTGTTTAAATGGCAGGGCTTTATGAAAACCAAGAGAAGTTGAGAGAAAGGGAAATAAATAAAAGGAGGGATAGGAGGGAGAAAAAGAGAAAGAGAAAAAATATAAATGAAAATAAACAGTGAGTCAGATATGCAAAAGGGGATTTGGTATTACAGCAGAATAGTCATAGAGGTAGGAGGCAATTTAAGTAAGTTATATATTGACTAATACACAGACAACATAAACCTATTCAAAATAAAGAAAAAAAAGATGAACTCAGGTAGTACAGTGCAGAGTATTAAGATTAAAAGCAGCTAATAAAGTTTATCCTGTAATTAGGGTTTGATTCCCTCAGCCTCCACCTGCATACTGTGACTCTGAATAACTCAATTAAAGAGGTAGTGCTTCTAGGTCACCCCCCCAGAAACGATGCACTTGTACCTGGTAGGCTTACCTTGTTCAAAAATAAACACAATATCAATAAATGAATAAATAACTATTTACCTGTGTTATGGTCTCCTGTGGAACAGTCGCATAATTAGGAGATGAGAAAGTGAAACCGCTGTCTGTTCCAGCATCATATGGATAAAGATCTATGGATACCTCCTCTTTCCACTGATTCCCTTTGCACAGATCTAGACTATCAACCCCCACAAACCAGTCAGGGCTTGGGACAATTCTTACCATGAATGACAGCTGGAATAAAAACAAAGGGATGCGACAGTAAACTACAGTATTAAGAATAGAAAGCAATCTTTAAGTAAAGTTTTAGAAATAAAAGATTTTGACAAACTCTGATTAAAAAGTACTCTTTAGGAACATGTTATCTTATGTTTGTCATTACAGGCTGAAGGACCATGAACCACTTTTTGCTAAAGTAGAATGAATGCTATCTTCTACGGCATCTTAGGGTAAAAGCTCCCTGCACAAAGCTGAATAAAATCACTTACAGAACACTTTGTGTGAGACGTACAAAACCAGCCAATCCAATCCTTTAAAAAAACAGCTACCACCATTAGCAAATATTCCAGACAAATAACCAATGGCTTATACTGTGATCCAAAAATGAATGTTATATGCATCATTAAATTGAAGGATGAGTATATGCACTGTACTTGCAATAGATATCTCTGATGAATTATTTTAGCATAGGCAGACAAGTTTATCCATTACAAATATTCAGTAAAGCAATTTTAAAAGAAAAAAAAATCTTTGTATATAAAATCAGAGTTACTCATTCCCATTGATATTTACCCACTAGGGTTTTGCTTTTGCTGTTTTGAGTAAAATATGCCAGTTAAGGATACAGGCAGCTTCATCCATGGTTGGACAGTCACTTTTTGCATTAATATTCTTCATATGAGTAGGAAATGTTAGCCCAGCTAGAGTCAAATACAGCTAAATATAAACAAACTTCAGCACTTATGGAAATCTGAAAAATTTAAGTGACATCTAAAAGTGGGATGGAAACTTTTTGAATAGGAATTTTCTATGTATCCCAAATACTACCAGCTTTCAAGCTCAGGATAAGGGGAATATATTAGAAGAAAGGTTTAATTTTGTAATCAAACTAGGAATGTTACACACCTGCACCAGGAATGCTATAAACCTGCTGTGCATCAGTCTGTTAATTGGACTTGATTCCCAACACACTAGATATATGCTGTGAGTTGACTAATATTATTAAAAGAAAATCACTGTTTCTGTATGTAAAAAAATGAGCACAGTGGGGAGAAGTACAGCAGTTATAAACTGGATCTTTTAGCTCTTAATAGCAATAAAAATAATAAAGAAGCTAATGTATAATGGATACACAAAGCAGGGGTGTCTTTTGATGGCTCTGTCTTGTTCACACTTGATGCTTTGATGTTCATAGGTTCATGGGTGTGTACTAGGCTAATGACCACAAGGGTCTCTTTAAACCTAACACTGCATTCCAAATCTCTGATAAGTTCTGATACCCTTGATAAATGTAAGCAGAGGCCTGGGAAATGAAACATTTACAAACAGGGTAATGGGAGATGAACCATTTACAGGCTGCCTGTGTCTGTTAGAGACATAGGTGCCAAAACAGGGACAAATTTCCTGTACCCCATCCAATTGCCCAAATAACACTTAAACTGGGTTAGGAAGGAACTCTGCTTCACATGGAAGGGGTAGTCTTTGGGATACATTCCTGTCGCTTCAGACAGTCCTATCTATATCACAGGCAAGGTTTAATTTTTAGAGCAGTTAATTTTGATAATATTTGTTTTGCAGATATGCAGTTCCATCAGGGCGGGTTCTGACAATGTCTTGTATGCCAGGCATAGAACTCCCCTCAGCCTTTAGGAGACAGAATAGAGGGATAAAGCCTTAATGTGGCCTGCATAGGACATGTATACTTTTAAAGAGGAACCTCTGTGGATGTTCTAATTGTTGGATGTGCCTGGTAAGGTACATGCCAAAGGGGCATTGTATTCAATGATAGATCTTATGAATGTCAAATACAATGGAACAATGACCTTCTGGGACCTAGATGCCATACCTTTGTTTATACGTTGCACAATGTACAATGATTTCCTCAATACTGTAGACATGTGATGGTCAAAAGCTAGATCACTGTCTATGTGTGTCTCCAAGTCCCTGCCTACTGGAGCAACTCTTAATGGTGTGTTCTCAATGTGAAAGTTACCAGGGATGAATAACATCTCAAAGGATAATCTTATGCATTTCTTGGCATTTAGTTTTAGTCCATGGTTCTGACACCAACTATTTGTCCGTGTCAGCCCTTTCTGGAGAACATTTGTGTTGGTGGGCAATTCTATGACTGCTCATAATTTGAAATCATCAGCAAATTTAGTCAGCCTGAAGACATTGACATTGGCCTTGATTTCAAAGAAGTAAATGCCAAAAAGGAGCAGTCCCAGGCCCGATCTCTAAGGGACTCTGCTTGTGACTGGCCTCTTTGTAGAGGTGGACTCCAAAATTCTATCTTCCTGGACCTGTCTTTGAGCCAGCTAGCTATCCATCATGTGACATAAAGGTTTATGCCTAACCTCTTGAGTTTGTCAACAATGCCGGTGTGGGGTATTGTGTCAAATGCCTTGCCCATGTCAAGGTAAGCAGTGTGAAACATTTTGCCCTCATCCATTACTTTGGTGACCTTCTCAAAGAAGTCCACCAGGGTGAGTATGCATGACCTGCCTTGATGAAACTAAACTGGGATGGGCCCACTGTTTGGAGGTTTACTATGTTATTATTGATTATTTCCATGATTACTCTTTCCATGGCTTTGCATATGAGACTAGTGAGACTTATGGGTCTGTAGTTTCCAGGGTCTTCAGATAGCCCACCTTTGTGCAGAGGGATAACTGTTGTTGTTTTTCTATTTGTGAAGCATGAAGCCTATTTGAAGGATACAGTTAAATAGCAATTCCAGAGGCCCTGATAGGTTATATTTCATGCTATTTAGAAGGCATCCTAGGATACTGTCTGGACCACTGATGCAGTGTTTTCGGCCTTAGAGAGAATATTAAGGACCTGTTACTTGTGATATTGGGGGGGGGGGGGGTTATATTTGATGGTATTTCCTAAGGGAAGGTTGACAGACAGAAGGGAAAAACTGGAGCTGAATTTGTTATCTAGTAGGTTTGCTTTATCTTCTGGCTCAGTATAGGTGGCTCTATTAACAATAAGCTTTCCATACAATTATGTATTACCTTAGAGGTCGCAGACATAGCTAAATAATGCCTTGTGGTTGTCCTTGGATTGAGAGGCCAAATTTTCTTCAAATTTGGCTTTGCTAGACTTTATTTGTCCTTTGAATTATTTGTTTAGTTTGATTAGAATGCTTTTATCCTGCTGGGTGCTACACCCCCTAATTTTCCTTCTGCTATATGTACTATTGATATTGTGGTTCCAACAGGGTGTTTTTTTAATTTTTTTTAGCTAGTTCTGTACTTTTTCCTGGTGAGTATAGCTGTCTCTATGCAGCTAGTAATGTGTTCGTATAGGGTTTTTGTGAACAATTCCATGTAGACAGCAGTGTTCTCATAGTTTATATGAGAATTTGGAATTTTGCCAAGTTATCACCTAATAGTAGGAACTTAGCCTTTGAGTAGTTCCTGAACACTCTAGGTTTAGTTGGGGGTTCCAGGTTTTATTTTTACATCAAAAGAGACAATTTGTGGCCTGACCTGACTAGAGAAGACATTATACTATAGGTTGTGCAGCACTCTCCCATATTAGTGACTACCAGATACAGTGTGTTTACACCCCTGGTTGATGTATTGACAGTCTGGTCTGGGAAGTTTGTGCCTGCATGTTTGATGTCATATATGATTCCCAGTTAATAGTGGGGTATTAAAGTCACCCATGAATACAGTATTGGGTTTGATGGCGAGTGCTTCCAATAAGTTTAAATACATGTTATGGGTTTCCTATGTCATAGAGGGGACCTATAGCTTGCAAAGAAGTGGTACAGGATTTTGCCTGTCATGATTTGAACAGGGAGAAGCTTAAGTGCATTATCCTGTTTGACCAGCCTTGATACATATTTACTTTTGATGTAAATCGAGACACCTCATCCTTTAGTCTCTGTATGTGTAATGGCTGGTCTAAATGTGTGGAGCCTTGCACTGCCAGTGTACTGTTTGTGGCTTTAAACCATGTCTCAGTGACTGCACAGATGTTAGCATTGTCTTTGGTAAGGAGAGATTGTAGGGAGTGGAGTTTTTTTTGTTTAGACTCCCAGAACTGAGCAGTAACATCTTTTCATTTTTTTGGTTTTGATTTGCGATATAGGAAGTACATTCAGTTTGGCATTACCTTAAAAAGGCACTATGGGTGGAAACAATGTTTTAGATTCTATTCAAAAGCCAGAGGGGAAGGGTGTATACCATCCCTGGTAAAGAAGCATGATCTGTTGGCCATCTCTTTTCATGCTGACAAATATTGCACTCCCTTAGAATGACACCTGAAACTGAGCCAGTTATCAAAGGCAGTCATCTTCTGTTTGTATTGTGGCATCATCTCTGAATAAGGTAAAATGCTGCTCAATGCTAGACTTATCAGCCTGGGGCACATATTCTAGGAGCTCCATGATGTCTCACTTCATATAGTTAAGGAAGGTATGTTTCAGGTTATTTACACCCACATGGACTATGACTTAGTCATACGGGTAGTTGTGTTCCAGTGACCTGAGTGTGTGCCTAATTTGGCTGTTTCTGGTCTCTGATAAGTAGCTTACCAAGACTTTCTCCTTCTTCAGCCTGGTGAAAGGGACATCAGTGTGTCTCACAATGGACTCACCTATGACTAGAATGTTTGATTGTGTTTTGGCTTGTGTTATGTGCTTAGAAGTAGTGGATCCATGAGATGTAGCTGTATGTGCGGATGTGGTTACTGTTTTGAAAGAGTGCATTCAGGACTGCTGAGAGTATTTGTTATGTGCACTTCATCTAGGAAGTCTTTGGGGTTTAGGAAGGTGCCTCAGTATATGTCGGTCTATGTCTTTGTTTTGAACTGTCTGTGATGAGTGCAGTGTGTGTACTACTGACAAACTGATTGACATTAGGCATACTTTTATGTGACAGCTTTGCCTCCAGTGACATTGTGTAAATACATCTCTCACATACCATATCAGTTTGCTTGAGAATTAGCTGGTTGTTAGCAAAAACATGAGGCAATTTCTACATTGCCTCAGGATGCCCATATCCACCAAGCTGGTAAAAGAGATATTGGAAAAGTTCATATCCATGGCAATACACCTTTTTTATTGATTAAACATTTGCATTGAAAATATGAAGTAGTGTCAGGTGTATCTGGTTTGTAACTCTGGGGACAGTGCTTGTCACTGCAAACAATTTGCTCTATGTGCAACTAGGTACTGGTGAAATTTCAAGGGTGCTTTTACAGTAAAAGATGTCAATTCCGGGTATCTGCATCTATATAGGGCACCGCTAAACATTTGAGTGGAAAATAATATGTAGACCTTGATGATTTATGGATGAAGTATTTAGGGAAATTTTCTGAAATTAGGTTAGACAGCAGCTAATCAAGCAATACTTACTGAAAGGAAAGAATTAGCTTTGTCAAGAATGATGAAAAGAGGGAATTCATCTGATTGGCTACTGTCTGGCTACTACTAGTGCTGGTCTCACCACAGTTTCATGCTGCTGGAATAAAATGTTGCTTTGTTTCTTCTCTCACCAGAAGCAAAACAGTAGCAGCAATCACAGGATGAGAAGCAGATCACCTGTTTCTGGTAATCAACAGTCTTGTTGCAGATGATGCAAGGGCCTGTAGGCTTGTTGTAGCCTTTTCCTGGTAGATACCTCGAGTAGCAACCAGACCAGTCAGGAAGATCCAACCCAAACACTCACTCCCCAATCAGAAACAGTCAGGAATCAATGCACTCTGCTTCTTCTCTCACCAGGAGCAAAATATAAGCACAAATTCCAAGCTGGCACCTATGAAGCAGTTATTAGGCTTTCTGGTAATCCGCAGTCTCCAATATAAAATGTTCCTGTGCTCCTTCTCTCAACAGGATGAAAATATAAGCACTTATCCAAAGATGACTACTGAGCAGCAGAATATGGGCTCTCCAATAATTGGTGGTCTTGGACTAGATGTTGCAAATTTTAAAGGTAAGATGGAAAAATGGGTTAATATTCTATGAGATGCAGTGTGCACTAAGCAGTTAGACATGAAAGAGGGGGTAACTTAACCTTTAGCTATCTAAGTGGATAGTGACTAATTTTAAAAGAACAAAACAGATTGGAAGGGGGACTTTGTATTCTGGCTCTTTGGAATACAGTAGGATGGACAGTAAATTTAAATAGCTGAAGGGGAGTCATTTCACAAAATGATAATTTTGTTTTTATTCACAGTTATAGCGCTAGCCTGGAGAAGTAAATTACTTACTTAACACTCCACTGATGTACTTGATATGAAAGCCCAAAGACAGGTTATCAGAAAGAACTGTGAATAAGAATTACTTCTCCATCTTTGTTAGTTTCTTTAAGATGTTTTTGCAATTCTATCATTCATAGTCAAGTCTTACAAAAGGTTTCCAGGGATGGGCAAATATCATTTTGGCAGAAGACATTGGAAAATATTGATATACATCCAAGTTATACTGTGGCCCTTGAGGTATTACACAGATGGTCTTTAACCATCCTTTACTGAGATGATAATTTATGAGTTCTTAGTTGGCAAGTCACAAACATGAAGACCAACAAATGACTCTGGGTAGTATTTGACATCTATAGCTTCATCCAAGTTTCATGCAATATAAAATTCTCTGCACAGCAGTAGGCTACCTTTGGAATGTATTAACAATGAGTACAGAGCTGGACTAAAACTCCTGCTGTGCTGTACAGGATATGGCAGCACCAATTATAGAATAGCTTAAGAGACTGGAGTTAAAGGAAAAATAATATGGCTAACAGGGATTGATAGCAATGCCTGACTATATGGTTAAACACTGAGAGTCATAAATGAAACCAGGCACATACAAATCTTCTGATGTAAGAGAAGGTGAGGTAATCAGTCTCATCACCCATAAAATGTATGTAGTTATAAATGCACAGAGAGGGACTTTACAGAAAAATAGGTACACTATTAAGTAGTTGAAGCCAAGCTATCAGTGGTAGTAGTCACCAACAATGGAGAGCAAGTATGTTTTTTGCAAGAGGGCTAACAAAAATTTGCTTTTCAACACAAACCTCTGAGATGTCCCTGATTTTGCCTCATAATTTGTGCCCTGTCTCTCATAAAGGTTTTGATTTTTTTGGTACATTATTGAGGATTACAAACAGTCAGTAATGCTATACATTAGAGTTTCATACTTATCATTCACAAATGCTTGTTTAACCTGTAGTTCTATTAACTTTGTATTTGAATTAGAGTAATATTTAAATGTTATCTCTCATTTCTGGGTCATTATCTCCCCATTATATTTAGCTTTGTCCAGAATTCTTTTTAAAACACCTTTATTGTATTATCACTTATGACAAAGGCGCACATACATTAATAGAAAAGAAAACAAAAACATATTATCATTCCTTCTTCTGAGCAATATTCTGTGTGTTTTGATCCAGAGCATTTATTTGAATGTAATTTGCTCCCTCCCTTTTCTAAAGATCACACTTATTTTATCTGTTTACAATATTGAATACTCCACATCAGGTTGGCTTGTAATGTATTTACATGTTCTACTAATTGCATTTTTGTCAGCCAGAAGAATTAAACCTAATAAAGCCTTACTATGTCTAGGCAATTCAGAAACTGAGTCCCAGATCAGAAGAACCATTTCCTCAGTTACAGACAGTTGTTCCCACAAGACTTCTGACAGAGTACTCTGTAGGGGATTTTTACAATCTGGCAGCACACTACATTCCCAAAAACATGTTCCCAGATATCACTTTCTTCCCCATCATATTTCCGACATTTGCTATCTACTTGTGGAACATCTCTTTGAAGTCTGCTTGAAATAAAAATGAGTATGCAAACATGTCCAAGCAAAAATCCTAAGCTTTCTGGACTTCGTTACATACTTGGCATTCATACACATGTCCTCCCATTTTCTACTCTAAACTGCTTTTCCAGTCCCTCTTCCCATTCTTTTTTAACCTCTTCTGAGTCTTATAGTTTTCATGCAGTATTTTATATGCCTATTAATTATCATTTTTAACAGCATTTTATGTTCTAGATTTGATTACAAATTCTACCAGAGGCGGTCTTTCACTTACAATTCCCCTATCCCTTTTCTTTGCCAATACTATGAGCTCAATCCCTTGCACGGAAGGCAGGCTCTAACATGTAGTCCAAACTTCTTCTTGGCCTCATTTCACTCTTTTGCCTTTACTTGTCTTGCTATTTGCTTCCAGTGCCTTTATTCCTTTGCCACTTTTTCTAGTGCATTCCAGCCTCCTTTTGCCTATTTTCTATATCCCTCCTTGCAGATATCCCTATTGGTAAAATCTTCTTTCTCCATTCTTGTGGTGGCCTAATTCTCAGAATACTTTTTGCTAGTTTATGAATATAATATTCTGTATGGTTGTCAATATTCTCCTTAAGGATCTGCATCTGAAATCCCACTCTTTACTAATTCCTTGAACTCTGCCCCACTCCTGCTTCATCATCATCCCTTTCCACTTTGAATTATAACCTTCTCCTTGAGTTATGTGCATGAGCCTTAACTGTATAGCTCTGAAATATCTCCTCAAACTAGGTAATCTTAAACCACCTTGTTCTATTGGGAAGATCAGCTTATCTCACTTAAGTATTGATCTCCCTCAAATAAATTCCTTCAACTGTTTATAAAAAATCTGTTTATAAAAATATTCAACTGTTTATAAAAATATGTTTATAAAATATGTCTGATCTGTACATAAAACTAAAGGGGCTAATAATATTTTCTTTGATTGTATCTCACTATCTATAAACATGAACACCCAGTTTCTCGGTTTATGTATTATTTTTTGTTTAGTCTCTTCCCACATTTCCTTTGCTACCATAGCCAAACCCTTTTTCATCCATACTACTAAATATTTCATCTTATCATGTCTCCATAAATATGTGTATTGATGAACCAAGTCATGTGTGAGTACATAACTTATGGCTATAGTCTTTCTTTGATCTTCATTCATTGTATATCATGAAAAGACTTGACATTGTCTCAAAATGTTCCACAATGAAATTTTCTTTTCTAGATTTATCAAGTACAATATAACATCATCTACAAATAAAGCCAACATTTCCTGATCACCATAGCAATTATATCCTTGAATTTCTGGGTCCTTTCTTTTCTTTACCAATGTTTCTAAATATAAAGCAAATATCAAATGGGAAAGAGGACACCCCTGCCTGCTTCCTCTGTTCAAATATAACTTATCAGAGATGAGCCCTTCCACTTTATTTCTTGCTCTGATCCTTAATATATCTTGTTAATTAACATTGTTATTGTATCTGGGAATGCAAATGCTTCCATTGCCCTGTTCATAAAGTCCTAGCTTACTTCGTTGAATGTTTTCTCTGTATCAAGACTCACCAGTAACAGCAGTATTTTCTTACATTCTGCTTCCCTCATGGTCATCGTTTTTATTAATGTTATCAAATGTTTGCCTCCCCTTCACAAAACCATATTAATCCATGTCTACCAATTTTTGTGAACACATTTACCATTCTTCTAGCTAATATAGACATAAATACTTTATAAATATGTTTAAATTTGAAATGTGTCTATATGAAGTTGGGTTTGAATATGCATTTTCCCCTCTCTGAGTAATACAACCATCACAGCTTTCTTCCAAGATGCTAATGCTTCCCCTCCTTTTAGAATACTATTAAACAAAATCTTTATCACTTTCTTCCCTCCTAACTTCAAAACTTCCACAGGAATGCCATCTTTTCCTAGAGACTTCCCTGCAGATTGATTATACATCATAAATTTTTATCATCTCCTCCTATCTTAACTATTAATTGTTGACCTTCATCTTCCTCTGACCTTGCCATAATTAAGTCTTCCATAAATATTTCCATTTGAGCGCTTTCTTGGCTTTCATATTCCTCTGCTTTATACATCTTTTCATAACATTTCCAAAATATCTCTAACATGTCTATAGGATTTCTGTTTGCTTTCTTGTCATAGACTCCCTCAGTTTGATGACAACCTCTTCTACTTTCTGTAGTCACTGCACTCAAAGTTTTTTGCTATGGAGTTGTTATAAAAATAGTTGCTTGGCAATCTTTCTAAACTCATGCATATTATCCAAATACTTCCTTATATTCTCTTTAACACTCTGAATTGCTTTTCTTCTAGTTCTGTTAGATTCCCCTTATTTTGCATTACTTTAACCTTTGTCAGCCTGTCTGAATAATTCCTGTTACTTCTTAACTGTATCTCTTTCTCTATTATTTCTAATCAAATTTTAAACTCCATTTTTTTCTGTCCCATTCACTAGCTATCCCTTCTGAAAAAATGTCTGTCTTCCCTAATAACTCTTAAATAATTTCCACTATAATAAATAGGACATGCTGGAGGGACAGATTCATAACCCAGAGGCTCCCTTTACTCTGGAATAAAATCCCAGTCCAGGTTAGGCAGAGTCCCTCATTGACTCTCTTCAAGAGGAATCTTGATGAGTGGATGGGAGATTGTAGGTTTACCCCGGGTATCACTTCTGTGTCACTGTTAGACAGAGGCACAGTATACTAACCTCGAAAAAGGGCATAGCAAAATTAATTTAAAATGGGTGGCGAAAGCCAAACACACTGTGGCTAGGCTTATAAATGCCCTAGGGCAGATAGCCTAGTATGAACCTATGAACCTATGAACTATCCATTCCTTAAATTTCTCCCTTTTTAACTTGTAGGTGGAAAGCAACAGTGTCTCATTTTATCTTAGTTTTTTATTGCTCCTGTGAAATATAGGTTCTATTCAGTCTTATGCGGTATCTTGGGTAATAACATGTAAATTCTCCCCAACTTCCAACTAATGAATTAATGTATTCCATACCAAATATTTTCATAGATTTCTTCAGAAACCTACCCTCTTTTGTTCTGTTTTCCATTTTACATCCCTCTAATATATCCTCACTCTTGCAAATCAATTTCCAGGCCCAACCTATACATTATATTTCCTGCTGAAAACTGATTATCTTTCCCTTAATTTTCTTAAGCTCCATAATAGCTGTTTTTGGAGGAATATAAATATACTCCAGCATAATCCTCCCCCTTGCCAATAGCCCTTTACTACCCCAAATCTACCATCACTATATTTTTATTCCTCTTCTCATATCACTATTGGAGCCACTCTAGCAATCAGTAGTATTATTCCCCTTTTCCTTTGTCCCTGATATTCTTTTGGATATCCATCCTGAAATCCCCTCTTTGTCAAATTCTCATGCTCATTTCTTTCCAAATGTATCTCCTACAGCACTACTATTTCCACTGCACATTTCTTCATATAATTCAATACTCTTTCCTTTTTGTCTATACCTGTAAAGTCCATTTACATTCCAAAATAATATGGATAGCGTATTCATTATGATAAATGCTGTTATTCTCACCTATTATACATGAATGTGTTTTTCCAACATTGTCTTACATGCACACACTAATGTTTGGCAGGCTGTTTTTTTATAGAGCTGTTTCTTCTCATCTCCATTGGAACACATCGACTTTTTTCAAGACATTTTGCTTTAATGAAACCCCCCCAAATAAGAATAAAATACATTTTTAGAACACCTCTATTCCCTATTGATATAGAACAGACACAAAATATATATACATTTTCAACAAATGAAGTTTAACTCACCAGATATGAAAACAATTGCCCCAAATTTACAGTTCTTCCCAAAAGCATTATCTAAGTTAAAATTAAGGTGTCTCATGCTAAAGTGGATCTTATAGTCTGTTTTCCCACTTACACCAACGAAAGTCTGTTCCTTTTATCTGTATTTACCTTTCCAGATGTGAAAAATAGCATATGTGCTTTCAGAAAACATTAACTTTTAGTCCTAAGAAAAAATGCACTGACTACCTTTAAATAAAACTAAATTGTGCATTGTTCTATTAAAAGCATTAAAGTATTAAAGTTGCTGGGGGGCCACTATCTTTTATTCACTTCCCATAATTTACAACTTTATTTTTCACTGAACTGCTCATCATTTTATCATTATATTTTGAATTTCTCTCAGCAAAGAATGCTCAGAACTCTAAAGATTAATTGCATGCAAAAGCAGTCTTCGATGAGAGACTGAAAAAAACAGCTAACAGCTTTGCAGGTGCACAAAGGAATTTTTTTTTAATTCTGCCTTCAACTACAGACTTTTTTGTCTCTTACTGAGAGAGCATTTGGTAATATAAAATGAATTAATATCTTTGCAGATATTAGAAACTTAGCATTTTTTATGCCTTTCATCAAAAGTTTATTTACAAAATAAAATGTTTATAGCTTAAGCCAAGGACATTAATCTTGACATCTACTCTTGTAAAAGCAAGGAAAATTATTATCTTAATTTTACATATAATGTAATCAGTACACTTTTATATCACACCCCACCCCAGCAGCCCGAGATCATAGCTTTTTATTAACTTAAACTTGCTTCTGTCCAGCCTGTCTTATCTTACTATAGCGTATAGTCTAAATTTTTTATAACTAAGAAAAAATACTTGTTTACTTTAGTATTCTTAACATGTAGAATAGTCACTTGTTAGACTCTCCCCAAACACATTTAAAATAACCCTGACTGCACATTATACAAAACTGCTCTTCAATATAATATGGAGTTTATATTATGAAATGTTGTATACAAATACTAAGAAGAACAAAAATGTTTTTACTTACAACTGCTTCATTTTTTTCTTTAAGTGTCCTTCTAATGACATAAAGTGGAGTATATGATTTACAGTCTATCCAGAATTTTAACAAAGTCAACAAAAATCTAGTCTTTTGCGTATACTTTTTGAAAAGCCATATTTTACAAATATGATTGATGCTTTATAGTATTCCATTTATTCATTAATTTCAGTGTTGCTGGTCTTCCTGGACATCAACATCTCCCAACACCAGACTCTGGCTCAAGTTCAAGGTGCTCCAGATTCTCATAGTCAATTCCTGTACTTTTTTACTCTGAAGCATATAATTTTAGAGCACTGGAAAAGGATTAATTGGCAAAGTCTCTATGTGTTTTATTGTCAGAAGAATGAGAAGCAGACTCCCCTTCTGCTTGCTGATGTACCTTTTGTTCTGCATCCAAAAATGTATTGGTTTCTCTTAGAAAAAGTATTCTAAAGACTGCTAGATACAGCAGGAACTTGAATATCTTGCTCACCTTTCTACAGTCCCTCATTGCTGGGATAAATTTACTTCTCTTCTGCCTGGTGTATAGTGAATAGCCATTTTCCACAAACACTCAATCTCCAATTGCTAATACTTCTCCTTTCTGTCAGAGTTTTGTCAAGATCATCTCTTTCTTCTGGGTATGAATTAATCTTTACTAAAATAGGTCTTGGCTGCTTTCTCATGGCCAGGTTTGGAGCATATACTTGATATGCCCTTTGAATTAACAAATCCTGCTGTGCAACACTAGTCCAATTGCTTATTTGTGTGTTTGTAAATTAGTACAGTAATTTCCTTCCAGTTCTCTGGTACAGCAGAAAATCTTGGGTTTTCTCTGTGCAGTGTACTCTAACTCTGCCATTTTATTAGTTCATATGAATAGCTGGTCAAAGCGTCTTCTGGTTTTCTCCAGCCTTTTGTTATTTGCGTTGATATATTCCTTTAGTATTTCCCTTATTTTTTCCACTAAATGGCTGGAAAACATCTCTTATACTAAAGCTGAAGCTTGAACTCCTTTTTGCTGAACAGCTGTAGGATTCCTCCTAGCCTGTATTTTCTCTTCACCTTTTCTGGTTGATTTTCTTTCAGGTTATCCAAATGTCTTCTTTGTTGGTATCCCAGCAGTGTACTTAATAGCCAGTAACTGAATGTTACCCAAAATGATTATATCGCTGGCCCATTTTTCTAACTTTCTGTTTTCAGACTGGGAGAGCCGAAATTAAGCTGTTGATCAGTGTGCAGCCATCTTGGAACTCAGCTTACCTTCTCTTCATATATGAAAAACGGGCACCTGACCACCAAAAAATGTATCCTCATTCCTCACCTCACATCCTGCTCTTCCCTTAGGTTTTCACCTTATATTCTATTGTCTGTTTGCTTCCATCTCTTTCCTATATTTACATTTCAACCCTTTAATTAGGTCAAAAGGTAGAGGAACACATCTGAGTCATGGCCATTTAAGGCTTCATAATCACTTCTCCCTCTTGCCTCTGCGGTATTGCAAGATTACACTGAGCCTCACTGATACACATGTATGATGGACTAGCTCTACTACTGCTCATCCTGGGGCTACACCCTAGTATTGTGTACTGTTCCTACTGACCTTGCTGCAGCTGTGATTGGCATATTTACATGCTCACCTCCTTGAAATAATTTCCATTGCTATTCAATCTAAATTAGCAGTGGGACTAATTGCACACACACACACACACACACACACACACACACACACACACACACACAGTAAACAGAGGAGGGCTGGCCACAACCATATCTGCATTTTCTGAATCTTAACCATGGTAATTTGATGATATCTGAGACACGAGTCACTGCAACTACATCTCTTATTTGGCTTATAAGTTGGGCTATCCAAGGTTAGAATACATATATGAAAAAATATATAATTTCGTCAAATGGAAATGCCCACATACAGATTCATCCACCATTCAAATAAAAAGTCCAAATATAAAGCCACCTTTTAGTCCAACTAAGTTGAATTTGTTGTAGGCTCCAAATTAACCTGTTTTTTCACCTAGAACATTCCACCCCAGGCCCACTACTACACACTTTCTCTAGAGCTTCCTACTATTGGCAGTTAAAGACACATTTTCTTCTTGGGACTCTCTATCCAGGCATGAGATAGAAATTGTGATGTTATAGACTGCCAGTCATAGACACTGTCTAGGCCACTGAATGCAAACATTGGCATCTGACTGAGCCTGAATTGGTCATGCTATGATCAGTGCTCTACCCAGATAATCAAAATGTAAATAAATAGATACATAGGGCTGTCCAGTTACACAGCCCTACTGTCTGTCAAATTTTGTCAGGCTAATATCACTAACCTTCACTTGGGACACATATGCTCCATTCAATCCCACATGCTCTTTCATGAAAGAAAAACTTGCTAGTGACAGCTTTTGTCCTTTTTTCCCCCTGGTCAACTATAATGGTTGATGTGAGTTATTCTAGAGCTGGGGCAGTGGACATTATATCTCTGTGGCAGAAGTCAGCTTGGCCATAGGGTTAATATTACCCTTCTCATATATCTTACCAGGCAGGGTCACAGAGCACATTGAATGCCAGTTTAATATGCCTAGAAATTCCAATACTGAAACTTCAGTGAATGTTTTTAAATTGTAGTATAAATGTTTGCTGCTGGCATCTGAGAAAGTAATTAGCTATTCATTCTGAATTTGTTATTGGCATTGTTTTTTTCCTAGGTGTTTTTCCTTTCAAGATGCAACAATCTTAGCAAAACTATACCATCTTCATGACAGAGAGGGATAAAGGCCTAACTGCAACCCATATAGCACAGATGCTGGAGAAGCTTGCCAGATAGAGTCAGTATGAGCAACCAATGATAGCTCACCCATTCTGGGGGATGGAGGTGGGCTGGTCTGATTCTGTGTTGACACCAGATGGAGTGGGTGTACACTGTAGCCATCATCATGTATGGGAGTGGGGTATAATTCAGGAATGAAGTAGCAGGCCATCCCTTCTGTGGGAATGCATATTAGTTGCCAGGTAGTGAGGATAGGTTTAACCAAGAAAACCCATGTTGGCTATCCAGATGATGGCCATCCTATAATCAGTTGTAGCCATCCATAACAGGGAGAAAAATGAGTAGGATGAATGGAGGTGGGTCTACCAGGAAGGGGTCAGAAAAAAAGTAATACAGGAAAGAATTCTTCAGTCCAATACATAGCTTATTTTATTAAATAGGCAAAAAAAAGCTGACCAGTCATATTACTATTAATTATCTGTGCACTATGTTCCATGCCTGGCAGGAAACTACTACAGGATACATTTACCTTGCATATAGTCACCAATGCTATGAGATCTCTCATTTAGTCACAAATGCCTCCTTCCTCAGAACCTTTAAAATCTCATTTGGAACTGTCTTTTCTGTTGGTACTAACCCTAACCTGCAATCAGAGCTTGCTTAGGTGAAATGGCGTCCCAGATCAAGGGCTCCATACTGCTCCTCCTGCTGCCCACTGCTTCTTCTTGCTTACTTCCACTGGTGTCCGCTGGTTCTCCCTCCCTTTCCTTCCTCACACCATCCAGATTACTTTCTTCAACGTTTTCTCACATTTTTATCTTTTCTTCAGCTTTTTACATGCATATTTTCAAAACACACATACTGGCCAACTGCACTACAATAAATCTGGAGGGATGTAAAGAATTAAGATGAGGGTCTGAGGCTAAAAGGCACCCAAAGCCATGAGGTTTCTAAATGATCTGAGGTGCTTTTTAGATCTTTTAGCCCCACTTTATAACTTTTTCCTCCACTGATGATGTCAGCAACAGTTATGACTAAGAAAAGAAAAGAAATGTAGTTTTTGTGTTTAACTTTCCTTTTTCATGCATCCTTTCAACATGCTCTAAGTGGCCAAGCATGAAGTATAATACTGTAGAATAAATAAACGAATTAGGCCAGGGGGCTGAGCTATGGGGTTGTAGATGCTCTAAGGTGCATTTTAGAAATTTTTTCCAAAATTTCCATCCACTGTTGACCTCAACAAAAAATATTCATGTGGAAATCTTTTTTATTTTTCCTTTCAAAGAAGTAAGTTATGTCTGACAAAATAACACTTCATAATAAATTGAAAAGACAAATGCTTGTGCAGATGCACAAATCGTATCTGGCAACTGGGCCTGTTTGCCTCCCTACCATCCCAAAAACAGATAGCCACCTTTTGTGTGTTCAAGTCAAAGCACAAAAATCCTCAGTCAAATATTTCAAGTGGTTGCTGTTAAACAAGTAGGCAGCACACCTTTTCACCCCACCTTCAAAAGACAGCAATCTTCTGTATATGACCCTGATATCAGATGGGGGCAAAATTGAAAGTACAACAGACAAATTGTTCCCCTGCACATCAGGAACTGCACGGCTCGAAGTGAGTATCTCCAAGAACAAAAAATGAGCCAGCATCAAACAGATAGATAGTGTCCAAAAGAGTAGTTTAATAAAGACTACCCCAACAGCAAAAAGGCATCCAAAGACATACCGGTTTCGGCAGTGGTTAGAAACCCAGCCTTCTTCAGTGTACAACAAGGAGCCAAAACAAAAATGCTGTATTTAAACACATGAGGCCATGCTGATTGGTTGCAAGATAATAAGCATATGCTGATCATCAAACAGCATAAAATAACAGAAAATTATTTGTGTGATCATAAATGCTTTCAAGAAATACATTCAAAAAATATATATATATATAAAAAAATATATAAATCTTGACAGGGCTAGAGTACATACATATAATAGTAAATTGTTTAAATCTATATTATAGTGACAAATAAAAATAAAAATAAAAATAAAAATAATCCAATTTACTAAATGTGAAACACCAATTATACATGAACTAAATATGCATATGAACAAAATGCATATTACATCAGAATGCATACTTCAAAATTGGCGTAAATTAATCCAATATAGATCTGTATCGAGTCAAAATATAGAAGTACCATATGTTCCTCAAAACATGTATAATGTGTTTGATTTATAAACAATCATTTAACCCGGGGTTAAATAATGCTCCTAATTTCGTAATCCATTTCTTTTCTTTAAGATTAAGTTTGTTGTGCCAGCCACTCTTGGTGGTTCTGTCACCAATGATTTTATCAATAACAGTAAAGTGAAATTTGGCAGTATTATGTATTAATGTGTGTTTGTATAGTGCATTAGTAATTTTATGGCATCTGATGTCACTGAGATGCTCCGAAATACGTAATTTAACTGGTCTTGATGTCTGTCCAACATAAAACGAATGGCAAGTGCAACACGCCAGATAAACAGCCCAATCTGTGTTACAATTTGCAAAGAATCTAATATCAAAAACTGTATTGGTGTTCCTGCTGGTAAATTCCTTAGTTTTCAGCATGTGTTTACAATTGACACAGTGGCCACATGGAAAGGAACCAATAAGTCTGTCTCCCAAAATTGTAGTTTGATATACTTGTGGTAAGGTTGACTCATAGTGGTGTTTGTAATGATTAAAATGACAAGCCAAATTCTTTCCCTTGCGGAAAGAAAAGAGGCACTTATCAGGAACAATATTTTTAATTCTGACATCAGCCTCCAAGATGTTCCAGTTGTCCCTAACAATCTTAATAAAATTGTTGGTATTCCTACCAAATGTAGTAGTGAATCTGAGTTTGTTTATCTTATTATGTTTCTTTTTGTATGTTAATAGATTGGGTCTGTGTAGACCCATAGCATGATTCTGAGCCATGGTCACATATCCTGAACAATAGCCACGCTCAATGAATCTGTTATACAAATCCTGAGCATGATTGACATAAGTAGTGTTATCAGAACAGTTCCGCCTAATCCTAATAAATTGTGATTTAGGGATGTTCTTTGCAATATGTTTTGGATGAAAGCTGGATGCGTGGAGAATCGTATTATATTGGGGGAATTTTCTATAAGTTTCAGTTGTTAACGTATTGTCATTGTTCCTAGTCACCAAAACATCCAAAAATGTGATGGATTCCCGATTATAGGTGATAGTGAATTGTATTCCCCATATATTATCATTCAGGTATTCCATAAATTCCTGAAGATATGGAATGTCCGATCTCCACACCATCCAGCAATCATCCAAATATCTGCCAGATGTCAATTTCGCAGAAACAAATTATGTGTATCATCATAGATCATAATTTGTTCAATATAGGCCATAAACAGATCAGCATAAATTGGGGCAAAGGATGCCCCCATAGCTGTACCTCTGATCTGTAGATAACAATCCTGGTTGTAGAAAAAAACATTCTTAGTCAAAACATGCTCAGTAAGATTCAACAAGAGGGTATTGAAACCAGGTTGATATAATT
This sequence comes from Protopterus annectens, assembly GCF_019279795.1. Classification (NCBI taxonomy): domain Eukaryota; kingdom Metazoa; phylum Chordata; order Ceratodontiformes; family Protopteridae; genus Protopterus; species Protopterus annectens. The sequence goes on along the minus strand of NC_056729.1, from coordinate 541,832,927 downwards.
TAGATTCATTGAGCCAAAATTCAATAGCATCAAGTCCACCCCAATGTGGAATATTAGTGTAAAGTGAACTTACGTCCAAGGTACATAGTAACCATTCTGTATCCAACTGCATATCATTTATAATACTCAAGAATTGAGTAGTATCCTGTATACGTGATCTTACATATAGTAGCAATGGCTTTAAATGCATAGTTAGGAATTCAGAAAGAGGTTCAGTTATCGACCCCATGCCTGATACAATCGGCCTTCCAGGTGGATGTAAAAGGTCCTTATGTATTTTTGGCAGAAAGTAAATATATTGTCTAGTGGGATCATTAATTGTTAGATGATGACATGTTTTCTTGTCAATAATGCCATTTTCAACAGCAGAATTCAAAAAGTCATCAATATCCTTTTTGAAAACCAAGGTAGGGTCCAGTGGCATTTTAGTATAGTATTTAGCATCATTAAGTTGTCTGTGTGCTTCAATATCATAAGCACACCAATCTAACACTACCACTGCCCCTCCTTTGTCTGCATTGATAATGACTAGATCTTTATTATTTGCAAGTTCCTCTAGACAAATTTTTTCACCATCAGTGATATTATTAGGCATAGGTCTCTCATAATTGTGCTTAAAATGTAACTCACTAAGTACACTTCTCAAAAAGAGGTTAACAGCTGGATGCATAGGAGGAGTAAAATTCGAAGCATGATATTTGAAACCTTCATGTTGTAAATGTGCAGTGTCTCCTTGTTCCTGGAAAAACAATTTTAAATTTATAAGTCTACAGAATGAAAATAGGTCATTAGTAAATGAGTCTTCTGGAACAAAAAAGCCAGGAATGAAGGATAAACCTTTATTTAACAAAGATATCTGTTCATCTGATAGTGTGGTACTAGAGATGTTACATACATTATTTATTTTTTGGTCAGTATCTCCAACAGATTTTGCAGACTGGTAACTTTTTCCGTGCTTCCTGCCCCCCCTCCTACTGTTTTTTCATATCTATGGCAATTTAATATTCACGCTACGGACAATACATGTGAGTAGTGTACTATATGGATTGACGACGATTTGGGAAACTGAGTGTTTGGTGTCAGTCGTTGAGAGTTGCACGTGTAGGAGAACATTTTGCTTGAAATACGTTTTTTCTTTGGGGGAAACCATCGTGAACTGTGCCATCTTATTTGTGACTATGTGTTTAGTTTATATACTTTGAAATTTGTGATTATACTATCCTCTTAGGGTTGCTACGTATTTCATGCTTGAAGTACTTTGGACATTATTAGTGGCTTTTGACGACGATTTGGGAAACTGAGTGTTTGGTGTCAGTCGCTGTGAGCTGCACGTGTAAAAGAACATTCTGCTTGAAATACGCTTTTTCTTTGGGGGAAACCATCGTGAACTGTGCCATTCTATATGTGACTATGTGTTTAGTTTACATATTTTTGAATTTGTGATCACACTACCTCCTTAGGATTGTTATTTGAAGTACTTTGGACACTACTTTTGATATTTTTGATATTATTGGTGCAACCCTCTGGGCAAGTGGACTAATATAACAAATAGGGTGAATTGTGATTCTATTTAGGGTATTCTAAAAAATATATATGTTATATGATATTTAACTTGGGATCACAACGAACACCTTTATAAACTATCAATGACCGGAGAGATATGTAAAGCCTTATTTTCAACATGGTCTTTTTGTATTAATGTTGACTCTGTGTGTGTTATAATGTCCACGATGGCTGTAAAATTTCAGCAATATCTTATAACAATTGATATATTCAATTCTTATAGCAGCCATTTTTATTTTTTGGCTTGCTATTTGTAGATGATACTGGAACAGGTTTTGAACTATCTACTGTTAATTTTGACATAACTGTTGAAGATATTTCATTCCTTTCTGATGGTATTTGATGGGATATTCATGTTAATAGCTAAAACATACTTTTCTGATAGGCGGAATCTATCCTTACCGTCCTTGAACTGATTTTCAGTACATATATAAATATATAATTGTCACATTGGCTGACAATAACATTGTATGCAGGGGCTGTGAGTTACTTTTGATTACTTTGTTAAGGTATCATTTTATATCAACATAGGGTTATTTTTCAGGTCATGTTTTCGACCTTTTGTATAACCCACTATGATTTATACAGGCTTAGTGTCCTTTGTATTTTGTATTAGGGTTTGAACTATGTATATTTTTTTATTCTGGAAATAACTTTTGTTCATCATTAAAAATAAGAATAAAATACATTTTTAGAACACCTCTATTCCCTATTGATATAGAACAGACACAAAATATATGTACATTTTCAAAAAATGAAGTTTAACTCACCAGATATGAAAACAATTGCCCCAAATTTACAGTTCTTCCCAAAAGCATTATCTAAGTTAAAATTAAGGTGTCTCATGCTAAAGTGGATCTTATATTCTGTTTTCCCACTTACACCAATGAAAGTCTGTTCCTTTTATCTGTATTTACCTTTCCAGATGTGAAAAACAGCATATGTGCTTTCAGAAAACATTAACTTTTAGTCCTAAGAAAAAATGCACTGACTACCTTTAAATAAAACTAAATTGTGCATTGTTCTATTAAAAGCATTAAAGTATTAAAGTTGCTGAGGGGCCACTATCTTTTATTCACTTCCCATAATTTACAACTTTATTTTTCACTGAACTGCTCATCATTTTATCATTATATTTTGAATTTCTCTCAGCAAAGAATGCTCAGAACTCTAAAGATTAATTGCATGCCAAAGCAGTCTTCGATGAGAGACTGAAAAAAACAGCTAACAGCTTTGCAGGTGCACAAAGGAATTTTTTTTTTAATTCTGCCTTCAACTACAGACTTTTTTGTCTCTTACTGAGAGAGCATTTGGTAATGTAAAATGAATTAATATCTTTGCAGATATTAGAAACTTAGCATTTTTTATGCCTTTCATCAAAAGTTTATTTACAAAATAAAATGTTTATAGCTTAAGCCAAGGACATTAATCTTGACATCTACTCTTGTAAAAGCAAGGAAAATTATTATCTTAATTTTACATATAATGTAATCAGTACACTTTTATATCACACCCCACCCCAGCAGCCCGAGATCATAGCTTTTTATTAACTTAAACTTGCTTCTGTCCAGCCTGTCTTATCTTACTATAGCGTATAGTCTAAATTTTTTATAACTAAGAAAAAATACTTGTTTACTTTAGTATTCTTAACATGTAGAATAGTCACTTGTTAGACTCTCCCCAAACACATTTAAAATAACCCTGACTGCACATTATACAAAACTTTTCTTCAATATAATATGGAGTTTATATTATGAAATGTTGTATACAAATACTAAGAAGAACAAAAATGTTTTTACTTACAACTGCTTCATTTTTTTCTTTAAGTGTCCTTCTAATGACATAAAGTGGAGTATATGATTTACAGTCTACCCAGAATTTTAACAAAGTCAACAAAAATCTAGTCCTTTGCGTATACTTTTTGAAAAGCCATATTTTACAAATATGATTGATGCTTTATAGTATTCCATTTATTCATTGATTTCAGTGTTGCTGGTCTTCCTGGACATCGACATCTCCCAACACCAGACTCTGGCTCAAGTTCAAGGAGCTCCAGATTCTCATAGTCAATTCCTGTGCTTTTTTACTCTGAAGCATATACTTTTAGAGCACTGGAAAATGATTAATTGGCAAAGTCTCTATGTGTTTTATTGTCAGAAGAATGAGAAGCAGACTCCCCTTCTGCTTGCTGATGTACCTTTTGTTCTGCATCCAAAAATGTATTGGTTTCTCTTAGAAAAAGTATTGTAAAGACTGCTGGATACAGCAGGAACTTGAATATCATGCTCACCTCTCTACAGTCCCTTATTGCTGGTATAAATTTACTTCTCTTCTGCCTGGTGTGTAGTGAATAGCCATTTTCCACAAACACTCAATCTCCAATTGCTAATACTTCTCCTTTCTGTCAGAGTTTTGTCAAGATCATCTCTTTCTTCTGGGTATGAATTAATCTTTATTAAAATAGGTCTTGGCTGCTTTCTCATGATTTGGAGCATATACTTGATATGCCCTTTGAATTAACAAATCCTGCTGTGCAACACTAGTCCAATTGCTTATTTGTGTGTTTGTAAATTAGTACAGTCATTTCCTTCCAGTTCTCTGGTACAGCAGAAAATCTTAGGTTTTCTCTGTGCAGTGTACTCTAACTCTGCCATTTTATTAGTTCATATGAATAGCTGGTCAAAGCGTCTTCTGTTTTTTTCCAGCCTTTTGTTATTTGTGTTGATATATTCCTTTAGTATTTCTCTTATTTTTTCCACTAAATGGCTGGAAAACATCTCTTATACTAAAGCTGAAGCTTGAACTCCTTTTTGCTGAACAGCTGTAGGATTCCTCCTAGCCTGTATTTTCTCTTCACCTTTTCTGGTTGATTTTCTTTCAGGTTCTCCAAATGTCTTCTTTGTTGATATCCCAGCAGTGTACTTAATAGCCAGTAACTGAATGTTACCCAAAATGATAATATCGCTGGCCCATTTTTCTAACTTTCTGTTTTCAGACTGGGAGAGCCAAAATTAAGCTGTTGATTAGTGGGCAGCCATCTTGGAACTCAGCTTACCTTCTCTTCATATATGAAAAATGGGCACCTGACCCCCAAAAAATGTATCCTCATTCCTCACCTCACATCCTGCTCTTCCCTTAGGTTTTCACCTTATATTCTACTGTCTGTTTGCTTCCATCTCTTTCCTATATTTACATTTCAACCCTTTAATTAGGTCAAAAAGTAGACGAACACATCTGAGTCATGGCCATTTAAGGCTTCATAATCACTTCTCCTTCTTGCCTCTGCGGTACTGCATGATCACACTGAGCCTCACTGATACACATGTATGATGGACTAGCTCTACTACTGCTCATCCTGGGGCTACACCCTAGTATTGTGCACTGTTCCTACTGACCTTGCTGCAGCTGTGATTGGCATATTTACATTCTCACCTCCTTGTACTAATTTCCATTGCTATTCAATCTAAATTAGCAGTGGGACTAATTGCAAACACATACACACCCACACACACACACACACACAAACACACACAGTAAACAGAGGAGGGCTGGCCACAACCATATCTGCATTTTCTGAATCTTAACCATGGTAATTTGATGATATCTGAGACACGAGTCACTGCAACTACATCTCTTATTTGGCTTATAAGTTGTGTTATCCAAGGTTAGAATGCATATATGAAAAAATATATAATTTCGTCAAATGGAAATGCCCACATACAGATTCATCCACCATTCAAATAAAAAGTCCAAATATAAAGCCACCTTTTAGTTCAACTAAGATGAATTTGTTGTAGGCTCCAAATTAACCTGTTTTTTCACCTAGAACATTCCACCCCAGGCCCACTACTACACACTTTCTCTAGAGCTTCCTACTCTTGGCAGTTAAAGACACATTTCCTTCTTGGGATTCTCTATCCACGCATGAGATAGAAATTATCATGTTATAGACTGCCAGTCATAGACACTGTCTAGGCCACTGAATGCAAACATTGGCATCTGACTGAGCCTGAACTGGTCAAAATGTAAATAAATAAATAGATACATAGGACTGTCCAGTTACACAGCCCTACTGTCTTTCAAATTTTGCCAAGCTAATATCACTAACCTTCACTTGGGACACATATGCTCCATTCAATCCCACATGCTCTTTCATGAAAGAAAAACTTGTTAGTGACAGCTTTTGTCCTTTTTTTCCCCTGGTCAACTATAATGGTTGATGTGAGTCATTCTAGAGCTGGGGCAGTGGACATTATATCTCTGTGGCAGAAGTCAGCTTGGCCATAGGGTTAATATTACCCTTCTCATATATCTTACCAGGCAGGGTCACAGAGCACATTGAATGCCAGTTTAATATGCCTAGGAATTCCAATACTGAAACTTCAGTGAATGTTTTTAAATTGTAGTATAAATGTTTGCTGCTGGCATCTGAGAAAGTAATTAGCTATTCATTCTGAATTTGTTATTGGCATTGATTTTTCCTAGGTGTTTTTCCTTTCAAGATGCAACAATCTTAGCAAAACTATACCAGCTTCATGACAGAGAGGGATAAAGGCCTAACTGCAACCCATATAGCACAGATGCTGGAGAAGCTTGCCAGATAGAGTCAGTATGAGCAACCAATGATAGCTCACCCATTCTGGGGGATGGAGGTGGGCTGGTCTGATTCTGTGTTGACACCAGATGGAGTGGGTGTACACTGTAGCCATCATCATGTATGGGAGTGGGGTATAATTCAGGAATGAAGTAGCAGGCCATCCCTTCTGTGGGAATGCATATTAGTTGCCAGGTAGTGAGGATAGGTTTAACCAAGAAAACCCATGTTGGCTATCCAGATGATGGCCATCCTATAATCAGTTGTAGCCACCCATAACAGGGGGAAAAATGAGTAGGATGAATGGAGGTGGGTCTACCAGGAAGGGGTCAGAAAAAAAGTAATACAGGAAAGAATTCTTCAGTCCAATACATAGCTTATTTTATTAAATAGGCAAAAAAAAGCTGACCAGTCATATTACTATTAATTATCTGTGCACTATGTTCCATGCCTGGCAGGAAACCAGTACAGGATACATTTACCTTGCATATAGTCACCAATGCCATGAGATCTCTCATTTAGTCACAAATGCCTCCTTCCTCAGAACCTTTACAATCTCATTTGGAACTGTCTTTTCTGTTGGTACTAACCCTAACCTGCAATCAGAGCTTGCTTAGGTGAAATGGCATCCCAGATCAAGGGCTTCATACTGCTCCTCCTGCTGCCCACTGCTTCTTCTTGCTTACTTCCACTGGTGTCAGCTGGTTCCCCTTCCCTCTCTCTCCTCACACCATCCAGATTACTTTCTTCAACGTTTTCTCACATTTTTATCTTTTCTTCAGCTTTTTGCATGCATATTTTCAAAACACACATACTGGCCAACTGCACTACAATAAATCTGGAGGGATGTAAAGAATTAAGATGAGGGTCTGAGGCTAAAAGACACCCAAAGCCATGAGGATTCTAAATTATCTGAGGTGCTTTTTAGATCTTTTAGCCCCACTTTATAACTTTTTCCTCCACTGATGATGTCAGCAACAGTTATGACTAAGAAAAGAAAAGAAATGTAGTTTTTGTGTTTAACTTTCCTTTTTCATGCATCCTTTCAACATGCTCTAAGTGGCCAAGCATGAAGTATAATACTGTAGAATAAATAAACAAATTAGGCCAGGGGCTGAGCTATGGGGTTGTAGATGCTCTAAGGTGCATTTTAGAATTTTTTTCCAAAATTTCCATCCACTGTTGACCTCAATAAAAAATATTCATGTGGAAGTCTTTTTTATTTTTCCTTTCAAAGAAGTAAGTTATGTCTGACAAAATAACACTTCATAATAAATTGAAAAGACAAATGCTTGTGCAGATGCACAAATCGTATCTGGCAACTGGGCCTGCTTGCCTCCCTACCCTCCCAAAAACAGATAGCCACCTTTTGTGTGTTCAAGTCAAAGCACAAAAATCCTCAGTCAAATATTTCAAGTGGTTGCTGTTAAAGAAGTAGGCAGCACACCTTTTCACCCCACCTTCAAAAGATAACAATCTTCTGTATATGACCCTGATATCAGATGGGGGCAAAATTGAAAGAACAAACAGAACAGAGTTAACATATTTTAGCTTTGTTGTTTTCACATGTACATAAACAGCATGCCTCTTTACCCATATACCCCCAAATATAATCTCCTGTATGCATTTATGCTGTCTGATTATAAGGAAAGTGAAACAAATAACAGTAACAGTAATGTAATTCAAACTATCACTCCTAAACTATATACTGACACTAGACAAGCTGTAGTGAATGTCTATAAATACCAATGAGGTCTGTGAATAAATTTAAAGAAAAAATGACCACCTGTCCCCAAATCCCCAGACAAGCAACATCTATCTTTCAATGCGCACTTGTGAACCTCAAATTAGTCTATGTCATAATCCAGTTATAAAGGCTGAGGTGTGGGGCCCATGAGGCTCCAAGGAGGTCTCATGGTGTAGTGGTTCTAAGATGCATTGTATGCCTTATTTTTGAAAGTTAATGACTTGCTAACTGCTCTTTTTTGCTGCAACTAAAATAGTTCAACAATATTGTTTGTGTCCATAGGTTCATAGGTTCATAGATTAGTACTAAGCTAACTGCTCTTGCGAGCCATTTTAAGCCTAGCCAATTAACCCTTGTGAGTCTCGAACCCCACACCTTGCATTTGTAAGGCAAACATCTTAACTATTAGGCCACCCTCCCAACTCCCTGATATAAAAAATGGTGATATTATTTTTACACACACAAGTAAATTCAATTATTTATTCATACACTTTCACAATTCACATTCATACACTTTCACACACACACTCAAACACACACACACACACACACACACACACACACACACACACACACACACACACGCGTGCGTGCGCAAAGCCAAGCCATGTTTAGCAGAATATGACAAATATACTTTCACACATGCTGCACATTTACCTACAGTCATACTGAAGGAATTCTAATTTAACTACATCATGTCTTTGAGGTTTTGGTGGAAACCAATGCACATGGATAAACAGAGAGGGCATACAGATTCACAGAGAAAAAGGCGAAGCCAGAAAGTCAACCAAAGCTATGACAATGTCACTCAATGTGCCAATGTACCAGTGATTGATTAGTTTTTTTACATATCCTGCTCTTACTAGACCAGCAATGATAGCAACCTATCATGTGCCGTTATGATGTTTGTTATAGAAAGTGAAAGAATTTATGGCCAACTTGGTACTCTTTAATATACTGCAACCCCAACCCAACCACCCACATGAGCATAATCCACAGCAATACTAGTTTACAACTGATATCGGCAAATATGATGCATTGTATGACACTATTCCTGCCACACAAGATGAGCAACTGTTTAACAGTGATCAAACAACAGCCATGGTAAACCACTTGTATTCAGAAATGGTCATTATACCCACTAATTGAAGCCAATTTTCTGTGTGCAATACAAATATCCAGTTGGGGTGAAAAAAGAAAGAATAATGCTCACAATAATAAAGTATTCCATCTTAATTTACACAAATGTACACTAGTCTTACAATGCAAGATTAGTGACTGTTTAAATGAACAAATAATAAGAGGGTCAGTTACTTTCATCCCCACACAACAGTTACACCCACTTCTTTGTGCACGTTAAATGTTTTATAATAAAAATAATAGCCATGTATTTTATTTCAGTTTTGTTTGTCACAGAAAGTAACCATATATTAAAGTATTTAAATTTGCTTAATATAAATCATGTAAATCTTACAAAGCCAGAATAATGGGCAGACAACAGGAGTTAATCATATTCTTTCACAGACAGGCCAGCATATATTGCTGTAATTTACTTAGAAGGTAAACAGAACAATAGGTTTTGAATCAACATGCAGTTAATGAAGCATTAGGAGGACTGAACTCCAATGTCTGGCATTTTTGACTAAATGTAATCTTCAGTGACTGGCCAGAAAATTAAAAAAAAAATGTGTAAGGAAGATGCTAGAATGTGAGTCAAGATCAGGGATATTTTGCAAAAGGCTTGAGAACCATGGCTATTCCAGTCATTGAAAGTTGTTCACAATATTTAGTTGCGTGTCAGTACTAGGTTAAAAAAATTGCCTCATGGTACCTCTAAAAAAGCGCATTCCCTTCACAGTGCAGATATTCCCTACACTTTCAGATTTTCCCTTCACAGTGCAGATATTCCCTACACTTTCAAATTTGTTGACTTCCTGCACTGTATTGCCTATGATATACCTAGACAATGAATCAGGTAAATCATAGGTAGGATGTAGCAGGAGGCTAAAATATTGATCGTCCAAATTTACAACACTTCTTCCCTAGGGCTGCACAGCCGTTTCATCTTTCAGCGGGGGCAATGCAGGCCATTTGTTTATGCATTGTAATGCAAACAAATGTTACCTTTCTTTACTTTAAGAAAATAAAATAAGCAAATAGAGAAAAATGACCCAAGCACAATGGTGTCCGAAGTAGCCACCTCGGCCATCTATGCATAAGGCCTGCCATGTTTGCATGGAAGAAGACTGTGCTGTCAACTTCCCCACGTCTTTAACAAAAAGTGGAGAATGTCTTCAAAATGGGGAGAGGGGGGACAAGATAGTCTTAAAAAAATCTTTCACCATTAAAACTGTAAACATAATGGTTCCAATAAAAAGCTGATAGCCTATGGGGGAAAAACACTTCTTAACTTTATTTTTAACAAATGCCAATAATTCTGCTAAAGTTAACATTTTGTTTTCAGAGTTTTAGAATATAATTTATGGACCAAAACTGCCTAAACAATGATCCTGAATTTAATTTAGATCCAAAGTAGGATTTTCAAAAATGTCTGCCAAACATTTACAAATGGAATTGTGGAATGGTGCACGGCAGCTTGACACAAAGGTCAGAAGAGTATTATGAAGATGTTATACCATAATTCCAAACAGTTAAACTCACATATATATATATATATATATATATATATATATATATATATATATATATATATATATATCTATAGATTCACTTTATAACCTTGAAATACTGAAATATCGAATTTCAGTATCTCGAGACTATAAAACTGAATCCACAAAACACCAACACAAAAAAATGCGAAATTCACAACACCGAAAAAACCGCACACACTATACCACACATATACCACAACACCCACATCACAACATAAACAAACAAAGTACACACATACACAACTCATACACACATAAGCAGGGGGAAAGGCCCCCTGCATCCCCCACCCCCCCTACTTATATATACTAACTCTGAGATTGCACAAACACAAAATAAAAGCCAGCTCACACACGCACATTCTCCAACCCCTCACACACACATCAAACACATCAGCACACTCACACACACACACACTCTAACTCCCACTCAAAACCCTTAGAAAACACTTACCTGACATAACACCTACATCCCCACATGGCACCGCGCACCATCAAAACACAATCCAGGACATTACGCAGCGTAAGGTCATAACTGCAAATTCGACATATATTCGAGTTCACGATTATGACCTTTCGCTATTTTTAACATTCGGCTTTATAGTCTCGAGATACTGAAATTCGACATTTCAGTAATTCGAGGTTATAAAGTGTTTCTATATATATATATATATATATATATATATATATATATATATATATATATATCAAAATTCATTTTCTTTCAGTTCCATACTTTCTTCTGCTGAAGCACATGTACTCGTATTGTCCAAATTTGAGCACTGTATTTTGAAAAAAAAACTTTTTCTATAAGTTCACAAAGAAAGAAGACAAATAATCGATTGTTTTCTACAAAATATATGCATTTGCCTTTTTTTCTCCAAGTAATAATAACCTAGGAAGTGTATAAATGAAAGTAGCAGGGTTACAGATGTAGAGATCCTACGTGGTGGACGGGATGCAATAACATTTCTACAGTACAGAAGTCTAAGCTGACACAAATTTCTATCACAATCTTCTAACTGTGGTTTTCTACATTTAAATCAGAATGGTCAATAATTTTATCAGTAAGAGCATTAGTCTATCTTTGTGCATTTTGGATTTCCTAATTGCATGCCTACCAGTTTTCTAAAACACCCTCAGTTAGAGAGCCAACTAGCATTGACATACATATTTTTGTATCCTGAATTTGAATTGCAGTAACTGCACTCCGAATGTATAATTAATTTGAGTACAGATTTAGTTATGCAGAAGCCCAGATTCTATTTTACCCTGGAAAGGTTCATGAGTTCATTAATAGGTTAACAATCTCAGGGACCTTTTTAAGCCTATTTTGCTTCCAAAGGGTGAGAGTTAAGTTATTAAACACCTTAACCATTATGCCAACCCACCAACTCCCCTCTGAATCAAATGATTTGTTCTTTCCTTGTATTTTTCCCCCACTTTATTTTGCTGCCTGAGCTATAAGTATAGAAGCATTTAGAATACATAAGTAGAACACCACCAACCTGTTTAAGACATCACAAAAATGAAAAAAAGCTAAGAATTATTGCTTCTCATAGTCTTGTAACTTTGGCATATTATAAAATAAAGCAAAGAAATCAAGGAACACATCTATAATATGTCATATGTTGTTACTTACGAGAGAATGTCTTGAATGGGCTGCAATCTCAGTTTTTGATTGTGCTGTTCCACTGGAGATGGGTGGAGTTGATGAGAAACCATAAACACTTTGCATTGTCTCTTCTGCTTTTTCAACCTCTTTCATCAGAGTCCAAAGTTCACCTTTTTCAGTAAATTCTCGCACTCCATTGCTAGCATATGCTGCCTCCTGCCACATGTGGTAATCAGAGCTATGGCTAACAGCTGATGAATAACAGGAGAATTTTAGTTATTGGGGTATTAAGACCAAAATAATTGTCATTTATCAAAATTATTGTTGCACTACTGATTTGTCAATGTGATTGCAACAATGAATACTGAAATACAACAATATGCTTCAACAATGTAAGGGCACAAATGAAAATCAGTTTTTACCACTGTTAGCTGTCATGTCATAGTCTTACAATAAAAGTATACTGCATGAGAATTTGAATTACTGCTTTCAATGTGTACATAAAACAAAGACAACATTATAAATACTATAATCAGAAGAGAGACATTTTTGGAATTATTTTTAGGAAATTTCTTTTACAGAGATACATTAGTCATTGGTGCAAATGACATACAATGACAAAATCAAAAATCAAGTTAAACATTTCTGAAAATATGGGATATTTTATGGGAACTCATACATAACAAGGCCTCTATTCACATATTCGTTCATAGGTTCATAGGTGCGCACTAGGCTAATGGCCCTGGAGACTTTACAAGCCTAGCCCATAGGATTACCCAGGCATTGTGCCACCTGACCTTAGTTCCCAGTGCCTCAGTCGAGTAAAGCCACTGGAGTGATCCCTGGGGTGAATTTTCTATTTCCCATCTACTCATCAAGATTTCTCTTGAAGAGGGCCAGTGAGGTGCTCTGTTTGACATGAATGGGAAGTCTATTCCATAGCATGGGCAGTCTCTGGTTATGAACCTGTCCCTCCAGCACATTCTGTTGATTGTGGTAATGAGGTTGAGGTCTCTGCAGCGTGTGGAGTGGAGGGATTGGGATTTATTTAGATGTAGCATCGCTAACAGAGCTGGGTCAGACATGGCTTTGTAAGTCAAGCAGAGATCGCCTCTAAGGCGATATGAGACAGAGACTAGTTGGAGTTTTTTGAGTCTGTCCATATAGGACAAGTGTTTAAGGCGTAGAATCCTCTTTGTGAGGTACTTTTGTGGTCTCTCCAGTTGTTGCAGGTGTCTAGTGTGGCACATGCCAAATGGGGCATTGTACTCGATGATTGGCCTAATGAGGGAAGAGTAGAGGGAGACAATGACCTCTTTCTTCCTAGATGCAAAACCCTTAGTAATGAGATGTGCCACATAGAAGGACTTTCTGACCACAGTGGCAATGTGGTGGTCAAAAGAGAGGTTGCTGTCAGCCTGTGTTCCCAGATCTCTTACAACGCCTTCTGTGTTCAGTGGACTACCATCAATGTGGTAATTTATGGGAACCGGGTTTTTCCCAAAGGGAAAATGGGTAATACTTGATTATTATGATGTAATATGACCCTCAAATATCCCTTTAACCATAATGGAGGAACATTATTCATGTGTGTGATTCACAATTATTTACACTGATCCCAGAGAATATGCTACACTACAATCAAAGTGACAGAAATGAGAAAAAAATCTCTCTCATCTGTGTTTCAGCTCTGTTGCCCACACCTTTATGTCAGACTGTGCTAGCTGTATATCAATACATTTTCTTCATATTTGCTGACTGCAGTAGCTTTAGCTATATGGGTTATATCCTGTGAAGGATATAACAGCTGGCCAGCTACCAAACCTGCAAGGCACCTCCCATGCACCTAAACTGTCAAGCAGTTCAACATGGCGATCATACCTCTCAACCTCTCAGTGCAAGAAATCTGGACAAAGCCAGAAGAAATGGGGGGACAAAAGCCCCAAAATAGGGACAGATTTTAAATATTGTGGCTGTAAATTTAGAAAGCTGCTAGAATAATAGATTTTACATTATTATATATTTTCTAAAAGAAATGAAGTCTGAAACTCAAATGTCTGTCATTATTTAATGACATTAGTCCTCAACAATTTGCCTGAAAACCACAAATTTTATGAGGACCAGACCAAAAATAAGAGGCAAAAACCTAGATATTCTGTGAAAAATCTGGACAGTTGAGAGGTATGATGACAATAAACTCTATCAGTATCAATTCCAGTATACAGTTTATACATTGTCTGAAGACAAGTTATTGGTCTATATTTTTTTAGGATAGCTTGAAGGTTCACTCTTAAGGAGGAGTGTCATTTTTCCTGTCGTTAACCAGGTTGTTGTCTTTTCAGGATGCACATATAAATAGTTCTTACTCAGGGCTAAATCTTCAGGTAAAGATTTTAATACTTTTAGCCCAAAGTTAGACACTGCATCTGGGTGTGGGGTTTTCCAGTTAGGATTTTTTTCTTAATTTTGTTTCAGTTTCTCTGGTCATTACTTCATTCCATTTCATATCCTGCACATTTGAACTTCTTACTGTTTCTTCTTCTTCATCTGTCCATTCAGCACCTTTGTTATGTTCCACAGGATTTTCATGTATATTTCTCCAAAATGTGCCTATATTTTTTGGTGGTAATTCTATTTATTTTGATTTTTTTCCCAATTCTCTATAAAATTCTTTGGATCATCAATAAATCACTTATTTTGTACTTTTCCTTTATATCTGCATATCTTCTAAGCTTTTCTGCCTGTGCTGATATCGTTAGTTCAATATTTGCAATTGTGTATGATTAATTCTGGTGTGTTCTGATGCTGCACATTGCTTTTATCACATCAGTCTTTCTAAGTATTTTTGTTGATCTGTTCCCTTTCCTGTATTCTTCTAACAGAGACAATTATAATATTAATTTCTTTATAGTTTTCTCTATTCAATACTTCCAAGATAGCATTTGTTTTCCCTTCCTTTCTCTTATTGCCCCGTATTTTTGTGGTAAGATGTTATCTGTTATTAATTTAGCTGTACAATAATATATTCTGTTTACCTGTGGTATATGACATGAATTTCTGTGAATAGTCTTGATTTCTGTGTTCATTTGTTTTTTCAGACTCTTAACATTTTGGGTCTTACTGACTTCCTGTAATCTGTTTCTTTCAGTGATCTTAATACGTCTATCTATCTCTATTAAGTCAAGCAACTCTTCCCTTAGATCATTTTCTTCTAAACTAAGGACACATTCTTTGTTCTCCGTTTCCTGCGGGCATTCTACAGAAAGCTGCAAAGCATATTCTTGTGATATATTGTCTTTAGCTTCATTCTGTGTCGTCCATTGTTCTTTCATATGGGAACTCATTGGACTATCACTCCACAACATTGACTGCATTCAGGTTGCCACCATTTCCTGCTCCTTCCTTGCTGTGCAACTCCAACTGAACTTTTGTACAGTTTCCTAATGAAGGCCCCAAGGTATCTTCATATGGCAACTGATCAGATGCTTCCTCTTCCACTGGTTTCTCCTTAATCTGGGGACTTATTGTTCTACCATGCTGGAATGTTACTAAAGTTGGATTTTCTACACTAAATCCATTACTTCACAGTTAATCCATAAATTTAGTTTCTATTTCTTTAACTTTTCCATTACTAATCCTTTTTTCTACTTCCCCCTTTGTTTTTTTTTATTTTTATTTTTTTATTGTTAAAATTTCCATATCTGGATGTCTTCCCCCATGTTTCTCTACAAATATCTTTGGTGCTTCTTTTTTGTATTGAAGTTTTGTTTCTGCTTTGCATGCATATTGCACCATATTAAATCACTTTTTCTTTCACATGTCCATATTTCTTTATCAGATATCTCCTGCTCCTCCTGTTTTTACTTAATTTGGGGACTCATTGTTCCATCATGTTGTGACATCCCCTGTGTTAGATTTACGACACTAAATTCCTTGCTTTGCAGGTATTCCACAACTTTGGCTTCTGTTTGTTTTACGTCTGCTTTACTGATCTTCTGTTCTACATTCCCCCTTTGTGGTCTTATTTTTTTGTATTGTGAAATTTTCAGTACTTGGGTGATTTTACCTGTATTTCTCCTCAAATATATTTGGAACTACTTTTTTTGTATTGAATAGTTTGACTTTCTCCTTTGCATACATATTGCACCATGTCAGATTTCTCTTTCTTTCCAATGTTCATGCTTCTTTTTTATACCTTTTAAAACTCTCTACATTTTGTTCTTTATATTTTCACACTACTTCAGTCACTTCTTTTTCCCAAATAGCCCAAGGTTTCTCGGTAATGTTCATGAATTTGTTGAATTAATGAACACAAATTTGCATTTGAAGCTTTTGACAGTTTTTCTTGCGCAAGTATTTTTCTTCCCTCTAATGTATCTCTTAATCTTTTTGTATATCTTCTATCCAGAAATTCTGGACTTCTTGCATAATAGTAACAATACATAATTGCTAAAAGTTTTTGTGCTCTAGAGTTATTATCAAAAACAGTTGCTTAACAGCAATCTTTCTAAATTCATGCATTTTATCAATATAATCCCCTATTTTCTGTTTAGCATTCTACAGTTGTTCCTCTTCTTGTTTTGTGAAAATCCCCCTATTTTGCAATACTTTAATATTTGTCAGTCCCTCTAAATAATTCTTATTACTTCTTAACCATATCTCATTTTATTTTATTTCCACCTTATTTTTAAACTCCACTTTAATTTTATCTCACTTCCTAGGTATATTTCCAGAAGAAATTTCTTTCTTCTCTAATAGCTCATGAATAATTTCCACTACCCATTCCTTAACGTCCTCTCTTTTCAACAGATAGGTGGAAAATTGCCAGTGTCTCATTTTTATTTTATTACCCCATGTTTTTATTTTAGTTATTATTGGTGGATGATCTGAAATAGTTATTGGGTGTGTATCAAAACCTTAATTCCTGTGAAATGTAAATTCTGTTTAGTCTAGCCCATTTTTTGTATCTTGGGGAACTTTATGTAAATTCACTCCAAACTCCCAGTACTGAATTCACATCTTCCATGCCAAATATTTCCTAAGTTTCTACCCTCCTTTATTATATTTTCCCTTCTGGGCCCCACAGACACAGCTTCACTATTGCAAATCAAATTCCAGTCCCCACCTATAAGTAATATTCCTTCCTGAAAGCTGATTATTCTCCCAGAATTTTCTTAAGCTCCATTATAGCAGTTTTTGGTGCTATATAAATGCATGCCAGTGAAATCCTCCTCCCTTGCCAGTAGCCCTTTAGTACTGCAAATCTATCATTATTGTCTTTTTTATCCTCTTCTATTACTATTGGAGAACCTCTTGCAATTAATATAAGTACTTCTCTCTTCATTTGCCCCAGGTATTCTGCTGAATAACTATCCTGCAAACCTTTATCAAATCAACATATTCAGTTTTTTCCAAGTGTGTCTCCTGTAGCATAGCTATTTACACTCTACATTTTTTAATATAGATCACTACTCTTTTTTTTGTATTTATTTGTGAGACCATTAGCATTTAAAAATATTGTAGAAAGCATCATATTGTGAGATTATTATTCCCACCTTTTATGCATAACAAATATTTTGTTAAATGTCTAGTTTCAGCTTTTGTGTTACATGCATGTACCACTGTTTGGCAGGTTAATCTTTTATGCAGTTGTTTTTTGCCATCTCCATTTGAGCCTATGTCACATATTACAGACTTTTTTGTTTTATTGAAACCCTCACACAAACACACACACACACACACATGCACACATGCACACACACACACACACACACACACACACGCACACACACACACACACACACACACACACACACACACACACACACACACACACACACACACACACACACACACACAGAGAGTACCCCCCTAAAACTTATTAAGGTAATAATTACATACAAAACTATCTACAGCTTCAAATATTAAATTTTCCCCTCCTAATAGGAACAAATGCTCCAAGACAGCCACACACAGAGACTTGAGCTAACCTAAAAAAAGGTTATTCATGCTAAGATGCATGGTATCACTTGTGGTTCTAATAAGTGATGTTGGGTTTTGTCTTATCTTTATAGATCAGCTGGGAAAACACTTGAATACTTTCAGAAAATATTTTCTCTAAGCTGTTTCTTTTTATCAGATTGTCTGCTAGAGACATGAGAACCAGAAACAAAACTTTTTACTAGAAAAAAGCATTACAGTATTCAATATTCTTTTTAATTTACTTGCTGTTTCATAAAAAATGTTACTAGATTAAACTAATGGTCTTAACACAGTCATTTCCCTATGCAAGAATGAGAAAAAGCATACTAACTTTACTTTTGTGACACTCTTTTAACCAGATCTTTTTTTTTTACATTGCAGTGCCTACATTTCTTAAAACTGAAGAAAGAGAACAAAGAGACAGAGAGAAGAAAGGAGAAAAAAAAAAAAAAAAAAAAACAGGAGCACCTATTTACATTAGTATCCCCATTACACTGAAAAAAAAACTTTATAACATGGAAAGAAAATTATGCACCATTTAAATGGTAGTATTAAGAAAAAAATTGTTTTCCTTACAGTTAACCTTCTCCTTCCTCTTCCCCTCTCCTAAGTTTTTTTCTGAACATTAATGATATGAAGTAGGGAATATGCTTTAGACTCCCTTACAAGTTTAACAAAGTCCAAAGAAGTCCAATACTTCTAGATTTTATTGTTCTGTCATGTTTCTCAACTATAATTATTGCTTTGTAATCCCACATTTGTTAATTTCCAAGTTACTGATTTTATTCTCCAAATGTTAATGGGATGAAGTAGGGCATATATTTTAGAGTTCCCTAGAAGTTTAACAAAGTCCAAGAAAGTTCAATATTTCCAGATTTTCTTGTTCTAGTCCTGTTCATCTCCATCTCCCAAATGCTGTCTCTGCTTCATTTCCAACATACTTTCGATTCTTCTAGTCAACTCTTGTGCTTTTTTCCACTCTCTAAAGCATTTACCATTGAAAAACTGGAAAAGGTTTCACTGGCACAGTCTGTCTGTGGTCTTTATTATCAGAAGAACAAGAAACAGAGTCTCCTGTTTAACAGCTCACTTTTTGTTGTTCAAACTTTTGTATTTCTTCCTTAAGATGTACTTCATCTGAAAAATGATTTTGTTCCTCTAGGGAAAACTATTTTTAAAATACCTGGGGACAGCAGTTAGAACTCATGCCTGCTTCTTGACATTCCCTCAATAATGGGATACATTTACTCCTCTTCTGCCTGGTATACAAGTAGTCATTCCCCATAAACTCTTTGCTGTCTCCCACTTTTAATATTTTCTTGGGCCACCTCGCTATTAAAGCTGCGAGTCTAACTCTCTAACAGGTAGCGGTGCACACATAAACACAAATAAACTGCGTAAGAGTCATTTGAAACAACAAGGTTGGGAGCGAGACCAAAAGAAGCAGCTAGTATGTATAAACATGCAGAGACTGGGTGTAATGGCACTAAAAGTAATACGAATGAAGAACGCCATAAGGGTATAAACCAGAGACATGTGAGTAATAGTTTGAACTATATGGTTCAAAAACAAACCCTTGGACATATAAAAGACTTTGATTCCTTTTTGCTAAAACAATATGTTTTTCCAGATGAAGCTTTGTGCGATAAAAGATAAAAGAATAGGAATGATGAGCTGATTATGTATGATGGTACAGTAAAATATATGATTTATAAGTTTGAGGCAAAAGTGTTTGATATAAAGAAATTGCAGTTAGAAAATGGATATTTGTCTGAATGTTTGACAAAGAAATTATACCTAAAGGTCTTAGAGTTTATAAATTCCCTTTTGGGTTAGAGTATGATGATATTTTAATAGCAGAATTTCAAGAAATGTTTGACAGACACGGTATGGAGTTAATAGGGAAGATAATAACACATAATGATAAAAAGCTTAGCAAATTGATAGGTGAAACAGAAATTCTGGATGGAAAAATCAAAAATGACCTCCTTTTTATATAATATGTAGGGGTGTATTACAGGAAATTAGATAGTGTAGATTTTAAATGTAATAGAATATTTGAAACAAAATGTAAGAAATTAAAGAGGGACTTAGAAGAATACAAGGAAAATAGGGCATATGTTATTAAGAGAGAGAGTAGGGAAATTTAATAGAAATAATCAGAATAAAAATTTTAATGGGCAAAGAAAAATGCAAAGAATAGAACCAAATAGGAATTACTACAACAAAGAGCAAACTAATAAAGACATTAGTGAATTTCCAACTTTTCAGTACCAACAAGAATGGGATGTGGGGCTAGAGCAGGAAAGAGAACAATGGACAACAGGATGGAACAGAAGGAACAGGATCAGGAATTAAATATGAATAAACAGATACTAGAAAAATGGAGTTGTACATACTATGAATGGATATCACATTTACAACTATGCAGGGATAGAATTAACACCTGAACATTTTGAATTATGTATGAAAGGTTTAAAATTTGTCCCAACAAGGTTTTTTGATTACACAAACACTATCATAGAATTAAAACTGTTCCTGAGAAAGTAAAATTTAGCTTACATGTTTCATGATAGAACTAAAACTGAAAGAAAAGGAAAAAATAATATTTTGGAACCTAGTAATAAAAGTGTGTACAATCTACCTTTAGATCCTACTCTACATGTCTTAGAAAAAGCAATTATGGAGGACATTTATAAATTAAAAAGTAAGGAGAAGCCTACTTTAGTTAATAGAAACTTGACTTATAAACAAAATGAAGTCCTGGAAAGTCTGAAGACAGATAACACTATAAGAGTTATGCGTCCAGACAAAGGAGGAGGGATGGTATTCTTTGATACATTGGAATATTCACAAAAAATATTTGAAATGTTGAACGACTCAAATACATATCAACCAGCATCCCTTAATGAGATTAATATTAGCAACAAAAGAATAGATTATTACTTGGAAGATTACCTCCTAGAAGAAAGAATAACAGGAGAAATTTATAAATAGTTAAAAGTTACAAACCCAAAAGTAGCCACTATATTTGGAATACCAAAGACCCACAAAAACTTGGAAAATTTATGTTTTAGACCAATTGTGGATGGACGAGGGTCAAAAACATACCCTTTTGGAGCAACTATAGATAAATGGCTGAAACACCAGGTTCATAACAGTGATCACATAATCAAAGATTCATGGGATTTCTTGGGAAGAATTAAGGAAGAATTGTGGGATAAAGATATAACATTTGTTACGATAGATGTAGTCGAATTATACACATGCATTCCCAAACAGGAGGGATTAGACATGTTTAGGGACTGTTTACATAACACAACACTGGATTCAGATAAACAAAACTTAATAGTGGAATTTATGGAAATTGTTCTAGATTTCAACTACATTTCTTTGATGGAGAATACTATAAGCAACATAGAGGTGTAGCAATGGGTGCTTCTTGTGCCCCAGTATTTGCAAACTTGGTGATGTTAAACTGGGAGCAAAATTATGTGTTTAATAGTGCTTTCTTTCAACATATGAGACTTTACGTCAGATTTTTGGATGATATTTTTATTTTATGGAAAGGCCCTGTAAGTATCATTAAGGATCTGGTAGAGTACCTCAATAACAGTACAGGATTTTTGAAATTCACATATGTTTACAACACACAAGGTATAAACTACTTGGATGCATATTTAAACAAGGACATAAGTACTTTTACATCTAAGATATATAGAAAACCATCTTTCAGCAACTCATACCTGCAATACTCCAGTGACCACCCAATTAAACAAAAACACAGCATAGTTAAGGGACAACTTATCAGGGTGGCACGGATGACCTCAAAAAAGGAAGATTTGCATGAGGAATTAGGAAAAGTAGCCCACATGTTCTTAGAGAGGGGCTATCCGGTAAAAATAGTAAATGAATATGTGGAATATATTCAAGGAGAATGGGGTAAAAAATATAAGCCACTTTTAGGTAATATCCATGGCTTGAGAGAAGACAGTGGAATAAATAACACAGAAAATAATAATAAGAACTACGAAAGTGCTATGATAGTTCCATTTGGAGGCTACGCAAAGGAGGTAGAGAAAATTATAAAAAGAATTGGGCTATTTTGGGGGATAACCCTAAGTTGTGGAATATAGGGGGTAATAAACCAAATTTTGTATACACAGTAGGTGTAAACCTGAAAAAGAATTTTGAATTACACACTAAGTCGAATTCTAAACTAGGGACTACAAAATGTGGTAATTGCACACAGTGTAAATACGTATGTACAGAACAAAATATAAAAATTAACAATTATTTACAAAATGTAGTGAAACCAGTAAGAGGGAATTGTCAAACAACTGGTGTGATTTATCTGGCTATGTGTGAAACCTGTCCCAGTTTTTACATAGGTAAAACTGAAAGAAAATTGAAAGACAGAATATATGAACACACATACCAGATAAATACACACAACTCTAACAACGCACTATATAGGCATATTAGTAGCTCTCCAGGCTGCAAAGATTTTAGATTTTCAATTTTAGAAAAGGTTTTAAGAAATCCAAGGGGTGGGGATTATAGAACATATATAGAAGAAAGAGAAATTAAGTGGCAAATAAAATTACAAGCAAGTCTACCCCCTGGTTTAAATGAAATCATTACAATAAAGCCTATATTAAATAGAAAAGTGGAATTCACAAAATGAAATTGTTTTATGGAAACATTTAGTATGAATTGTATTCTATAAGTTTTTATTGTTGTTTTTTAAAATGTGGACAGATATATGGTAATTATATTGTTTTTAACATGTTTTAAATGCACTTGGCACTTTAAAATTCATCAATTAATTTAGTAATTAGTGACATCATGAGGTAATTTAAGTATTTATAGGGGAAAACTGGGAATGGAAATAGATTCTGATGAAATCCCTGGTAGCAGGGAAGAAAGCGCTCAATCATGTACAATTGTTTAAATAAAGATTTCCATGGTGTGTTTCTCTGCCGTTGCAGTGTTTATTTTTGAGTTTAACTCATTAGAGACTTGCTTAGTGAAAAGGTCCATATTTATGTATGATAAGCAGAGCGCTATATCTACAATCACTCCCTCCACAAGAATGCTGAACTTTTGTCTAGCACACGTGTATCTGGCCCTAGTGTAACAGATAATATGAACATTGGGACTCATTCATAACAAAAGAGCCCTAGCTGCAGGTTTTTGTACAAGCATTTTATGCAGTTGTTTAGTGAATACATTAGCTATATAGGGATGTTGCAAGCTGAATATATAGAAATGTCAAAATCTGTATAGTAGACTTATGGACCCTAGTGTATTCTCCCCTGCTATATTTGATTGAACATCTAGCATCACTTTTAAAATGAATGTATGACCACTGGTCATTTTGTATTATTCAACCTGCTTATTCTAGCTGACCTGTAAACCCATTGATAAGCAGAATAGTTGAAATAACTGTTGTACAAACCCACTAGTAAATGCATTTTACCTTGCTCAAGCTTGCACGAACTTAATAAGCATATCAAGTTGAATAACAAATGTTTTCCTTGAAACTGTGATTATTTTATGCATTATCCTTTCTAGTACTTTGTTTAAAATGTTTGTTTTGTCCTAATACTCATACCTCCACTTTCTCTTCTCTCCTTCTGTTCCCAGCACTACCACTGACTGACCTGTAGTAGGTCTTGGGTCTCACACCCTGTCTAGGACTGCTGCCTCCACCCCAAGCTAAGGATCATTACCAAACCTCTCTGGGATTCTTTCCCCTAAAGGACATAAGAAAGTATGTTTTATACTGTCTGTTACCTAAAGACACAACTGTTACTTTCACCCTAAGTGTAACCTGTAAAATCCAAAGCCAGGATAGCCAGCAGCTAAACCCTTCCCCCTCACAACCAACAGAGCAACTACTCTCAATAACCTTCTAATCAATACCTGTGTTAACCTGCCTAAACATTTAGACCTGCAAGCCCTGTGAATAGCCTCAGCTGCAGTACTATCTGTACCCACTAGGTGGCTCCCTCCTCCCAGGTCTTTTCCCACTGCTACAATTCTGCATTGTACTATTTTTCTCTCAAACAACCACTATACTTCCTACTTTGCTATCTGATAGACCCAATCCTACCCCACTACTCCTATATACTTCTCGACTCTACAAAGTTTTACCTCCTTAAAAACACATTCTCATATGTACAAAGTATTATCTCCTTGAAAAACTCACCTTAAACAATCAGCACTCCACTGATTGTTTTATCTGCTTTTTCTTCTTCTTTGGCTCTTCCCACTCCGTTCGCCCTTCGGGCTCAATCCGCTCCCCTACCCTGCCCCCAATTCCCACCCGCCCCCACTGCTCCTACACTTATACTACCCTAACCACTCCCCTGACTAATTGACCACTCCTACTAGCCACTCCCCCAAATAATTGGCCACTCCTACTACACAGTCAAATCCAATCCCACAACATCTCCCATACACCCACCTCTCCTACTCCCAACTCTCCCACACTCTACCTCCTCTATAACCCCTCCCTCACTTCTCTTAAACTTACCTACTACCATATCTACCATGTATCCACCAACTCCCTCATCTCCTAAACTTAAACCATTGTACTACTTCATACCCCCACTCATTATACTTCATCTCCTGACTGCCTATGAATTCTACTGCCTGCCTAATTTGCAACATTCTACATCAAGTACAACAATCCACTATCATACACACACTCCTCCCTCAACACAACACCACTTCCTCAATAGTCCACCTCCAAAACCGCTTCATCCATTACAACCAACATACTTAAACCCAAAGACTAAAAACTATTACCAACTTCTACTAAAGTTCACCAAACTCATACAAAGTTTACGTAATCTCATAGCCAATGGTGACATCCATCCTAACCCTGGCCCAAACTCAACAACCATCAATAACCCCTTAGATGTAACTCCTACCAACGTAAGAAGCTCACATAATGCCCCCAAATCATTTCTAGTCTGTCACCTAAATATCAGAAGTATAAATAACAAACTCCACGACCTGCATGCACTCATAGATATACACTCACCTGATGTTTTCTGCCTCACAGAAACCTGGCATAAACCCACTATCATTGACAATGAAATATTACCCCCCCCCACTACAATATAATAAAACTTGACCATAAAGTGAGAAAAGGAGGTGGAGTAGCCATCCTATACAAATCCTCTCTAGAGTTAACTACAATTAACACCCCCCTGACCAAGTAACTACCAACACCGAAACAATAATCTCAAGAATTCAACTCAACAAAAACAAAGCTATAAACATAGTATGTAGTTAGATTCCTCCAGGTAATAACATAAACACCTTAGAAAGCACACTCCAATGGTTATCCTCCTCTCACCCCCAAGAAACAATCATACTTGGAGACTTCAACATCGACTGGACAACTTGTTCAGCACTTTTCCCAACCACCCATATCAACTTACATGGTTTCTCCCAAACTATTACTACCCCCACCAGAATCAACAAATCTAACAAAAAGGAAAGCATTATAGACTGGATCTTAATAAATAACAATCCTCAGTTGTACAAAGCAGGTACCCTACCCGAGGATATGAGCAACCACCTCCTAATCTACATATTGAGAAAAAAAGAAGACATACCCCACCAAACCACCTTTATAACCTGCAGGTATACAAAGAACTTTAATCTAAACAGTTTCCAATCTGATCTAAGCCTATGCAGATGGGCCAGACTTAAAACACTACCCCTTGACCAAGCAGTCGCAGAATTCAACACCACCTTCCTAGCCATCTTAGGCAATTATGCTCCCAAACGTAGATTTAGAACCAAAAATAAAACAGCACCATGGCTAACCTATACTACCAGACAAAACCTTACTTCTAGAAATAGAGCATGGACCTCATGGAGAGCCACCAAATCCCCACAAGCCCACATAACATACAAACAGATTAGAAATGAAGCTAAAAGATCTATTATGTTAGACAAGCAAAACTACTATTTCAACTTACAGCAAAAACACCAAAATCAGCCTCAGAAATTCTGGTCAGGTCTGAACAAACTACCCCCACCCCCTCATCAACCTTAAATCTACCCCCTGAATCAGTAGCAAATACCTTTAACACTTTTTTCACTGAAACCGTCAAATCCCTAGCCAATAATCTATCTCCCTCCTCTTCTTTCACAACCTCACCTACTCATATGATCCCCTCTCCCTTAAAACTAGAGCCCATCTCCACAGACTATATCAAATCTTCACTTGAAAAATTAAAACCTACCACCCTTGCAGCCAGCCAACTTCCCACAGAATTCCTACAAAAGGCCGCTAAAGTAATAGCATACCCTATCTCCATCTTAATCAATCGTACTATCCAAGAATCCTACATCCCCTCCATCTGGAAAATCTCACACATTCTTCCACTTCACAAAGGAGGGAACTCCATAGAACTCTCAAATTACAGACCTATTGCAATTCTATCTCCCCTAGCCAAAATAATGGAGAAATGCATACAGAAACAACTATTAGCCCACCTCACCCACAACTCTCTCCTAGTCTCATCCCAGCATGGTTTTAGACCAGCCCACAGTACAACCACTGCCCTTCTCTCCTTCTCTCACACAATAAATCACAACCATAATCAAAATCTGCTCTCCTCTGCTCTCTTCCTCGATCTATCTTAAGCATTCGACATGGTCAATCACAGCTTACTCTTAGACTCCCTCAATTCACTGTCCATAGATAAATCAGTATGTAACTGGTTCCACTCATACCTAAATGATCGGCAACAAGCTGTCTTGTGGAAAGATAATCTATCCCCCCTTCTACCTGTGACTCTCTGCGTTCTCCAAGGCTCCATTCTAGGTCCCCTTCTTTTCTCTATATTCATCAATGATCTGCCCAAAATTATACCACAGGCTAGCTCCATACAGTACGCAGACAATTCCACACTAATCTGCACTGCCTCTACTTCAGCAGAATTACAATCCCTAACCCAGTCTACCTTTAACAAAGTAGAAAACTGGCTTAATAATCGTTTACTCCTACTGAACCCAAATAAAACCAAACTATTACTTTTCTCCCCCACCCAAAAGCAAACACCACCAATATTTACAGTCTCTTCAAACAATGGGACCACAATATCTCCTTAACCAAACACCAAACTACTAGGCATAATCATTGACAACAATCTGAATTACAATGCCCATTTAGACAAAACCATAAAAACAGTAAATAAAAAAATAGGATCTATATATAGGATAAAGAAATTTCTAACCCCAACTACCAGAACCACCATAGCTCGCACACATCTTCTCTCCTCCCTTCTCTATGCCTCACCCATCCTTACTAATCTATCTAAATCAAACCTCAACAAAATCACCAGCTGCTATAACAATATAGCTAGATTCGCCACCGGCTCCACATACAGAACCCATCATTGTAATAATCTTCACAACCTAGGTTGGCTAGAACTACCCAATCAAATATACTATAACCAACTCATAGTTGTTTATAAAATCCATCCCCTACCAACCTACCAGTACCCCAATTCTAACTAAAATTATCACCCCCTATAACAACCTAACATCCCTCCGCTCATCCAGCAGAATGCTAGTACAAACAACCAAAGCAAACAACTCGGCTGGAGATTCTTTGTTCTCCAACTCTACTGGGAAAAAATGGAACTCCCTTCCTCCACCTATAACCTCTAACAGCTCCTTGCCTTAATTCAAAAAAGCTCTAAAGACACACATGCACAAACTCTGGCTATGTCCATGTCTAAACCCCGACTAAACTAAACAAAAATGACACTGAGCCAGTAAAATTAGTTGTGCTCCTATCAAAACCCCAACTAACCCAAAAACATAGTAACTAACTTATTAATCCTATCAAAACCCCAACCAACCCAAGAACATAATAACTAACTATTAGTCTTAACTCACAGATGTGTCTACCAACTCCTCCCTCTACAACCTATTTTTTCAGCCCACACTAAACAAATCCCACCCTAAATACCCTTTTCTTTCTTATCTTCCTTGCTTTCTATCTGAATATGCTTAACTATCAGACACACCTCTTCTAAAAGAAAGTCTTTTCTGAATTCATTGCTTCAAAGAAATTGTTTTCTATGTCTCACCTATTAGTAACCTACAGATGGCTTTTATCTTTGACTTATTGTTAACCTCCTAAACATGTTACAAACTGCATTTTCCTCTCCTTAATTTGTTAACTAAAACTTTATAAATAGCTATATTGCTACATTTTAAACATCTTGTAACCTACATTATTATTTCTTACTAAATATCAACACTGTTATGTTGTTGTTACTAAATGCTTTGATAACATGGAGCTTTTCTCCCTGGGCCTCCGCTGAAAATGGACATGTATCCAGTCGGACTTTCCCGGTTAACAAATGTAAAATAAATAAATAAATAAAATTGTCCTTTTGCCACAGTTTTGTTAGAATCAACTCCTTCTTCTGGTAAGATTACATCTTTACTATTAAAGGTCTAGGCTGTTTTCTCATAGCCTGGTTTGGAGCATACACATGATGTGCATTTTTAATTAAAAATTCCTGTTGTGGAATACCAGTCTAGTTGCTTATTTGTGCTTTCATAAAATTAATACAGTCTGTTCCTTCCACCTGCTTGGGTGCAGCAGAAAATCTCAGGTTTTCTCTATGTGCTCTATCCTCTAATTCTATTATTTTTTTGAAAAATCTGTTCTTGTACAGTCTCATACTCAGCTAGCCTTTTCTTCATTTCCACCTCTGAGTTTTGCAGTTTTATCACCTTATCTGAATATCTGTTTAAAGCTTCTTCCATTTTTTTTCAACATTTTATTGTTTGAGTTGATATATTCCATCAGTGTTTCATTTATTTTTGTCAAGTCTGTGACAGTTGCCTTATACTTTTCTGTAGGCTACTGGAAGTCACAGCTGGAGCTTGAACTGCCTTTTGCTGAACAGCTGCAATACTTTTCCCAGTTAGTGTTTTTTCATCACTATTTGAAGCTGATTTTCCTTCAGGCCCTCTGTATTTTGTTTTCCTGGCATCCAGACAGTGGACTTACTAGCCAGTTACTGAAATTTAACCAGACATCTAGGTTTACTGGCATTCTCTGCTAAGTTTTTTTTCACACAGGGAGAGCTAGAATCAAGCTGTTACTCAAAGTTGCATAGAAGCTGCTACTTGGTCCTTGGTACATATGTTTATAAAGCACTATAAGTTTGATTCCTTCTCTAGGTTTAGATCAAGCTTTGCTAGGACCATTTTCCAGGGGCTCCTGGATCTTCTCCTTCCACCTCCCCAGTACAGTTAGCTATGGTAATCTACCCATATAGTTAAGGCTACTGCAGCAGTGATCAGTATGAGGAAGATAGTACAGTTGTGATAGTTTATCTTACCATAATAGCAGATGTTCAAATAATCACTGTTGCAGTAGCCTCCTCTCCCATCACCCCCCTTGCTTTTCGGTTTGTTTTTTTTTTATGCCAGGGCGTGGATATTTATTTTTTGTTGTTCCTAACATTGTCCTTTCAGAGCTTAGCCTCCTTCTGTCTGCTGGCAGGAAAGCTCTTGTCTTTTAGTCTGCTCAGTTTGGGCATGTGGAAAGTGCCCTGAAGCTTTGAAAACTGGCCGGCTGTTATATTCTTGTGAGGATATAACCCTTATAGCTAAGGCTACTGTAGCAATGACCATTCTAGCATTTACCATTATGGTAAGTTTTACTTACACAAGCGTACTGTATTGCTTATGGGATGCAGGTGCACTGTGATATCATCTCCAGTTTAGAATGAAACTGTCTTGCATCAATGAATCTAAAACATAAGTTACTAAACACAGCTTTTTCCAAAAAAAAAATCGAATGGCCATAGTTGGCCAACAACCAGGAAGTACCACGATGCATAAGGTAAGTGAAGAAAGCCTTTTTTTAATTTTTAAATTTGCCCTTTTCCCACTGTACTGTGATCTTGGAGCTGGTGTATATAGCTAGAAGGGGTGTGGGGGCAATGCCCCCACCTTGGTTGATTACAATTGCAATGTTGGCCATCTACGGCCATTCAATGTTTTTTTTTTTGAAAAAGCTGTGTTCGGTAACTTGTGTTTTCAATGTTTTTCATTCAGTATTTAGCTGTTCAATGCTATTTATTTTCAGTAGCTGAACATAGATGCATTCTGTAGCCCTTACATATGCTGTTTTGAGGCGCTGCCATTCTTCTTCAACTCACCTATTTCCTCTTCTTCTTAAGGTGCTAGAGCCCTGACTAATTCCTTGAACTGTTGTGCTTTCTCTCTAGTCAACTTCCAGGTCTTCAGCCTGATCTCTGCTGATCTTAGAGCCTTCTCTGACCACTGCTTCCAGCTGATTGTGGCAACCAGTAATTTATGCTGGGGGGCTGACTGTTTCACTGGGGATGACTTTGAATTGCTGATTCTACCCCTTGCCCTTTCCTTACTAGGAAGATGTCTACCTGTGTTGCAGGTTGGCCACTCTTGTATATGATCTTGTGACTGTCTCTCTTTCTGAACCGTGTGTTTGCTACCATCAAGCCATTTGTCAGAATTCTAGAATGACCTCTCTTTTATTTCTGTTGCCTCACTCATGTGGATCAAGGCAGTCCTCTTATCCTGTTCTGTCTGTCCCAGTATGTACATTCATACCTCTCAGACTCTTAGCACAAGAAATCTGGACAAAGCCAAAAATAATGGGGGGCAATGGCTCAAAAATAGGGACACATTTTAAATATTGGTATTATAAACTCAGAAAGTTGCTAGAATAAAAGGTTTTGTGTTAATTTTGCATTTTCTGAAAGATATGAAGTCTGAAGCAAAAATATCGGCCATTATTTAGTGAATGCAATCCTCATTGATTTGCCAGAAAACCACACATTTTGTAAGGAACAGTCCAAAAATATGAGGCAAAAATGTGGACATTCTGCAAAAATGTGGATAGTTGAAAATCTTGACAGTTAAGAGGTATGGTTGGAGGTAAGAAATAAGGTGAGAGGGGTACTGTTTGCTACTCTGACAAGCTGTGTTTGAACAGATAAATCAGCCAGGGATGTCATCTTTTCCCTCTATTTGCTTTATGTTTAGATATGCTAAGGAAGGAGTCCAACATTATGGAAGTCCGGTTAACTGTTATAGCTTAGGCAGGATATAATGCATACAGCTAAGGCTACAACAGCAATGATTTATGAATGAACATCAGGGATTCACAAATTTGAGAATATAACAGGAGAGATAATCAAGAAAAGGTAGTTTTTTTTACTTTTGATTTATAGAAGTTGGGTATTTAAATGAGATTTGCCAATGCGAGCCAATGTTGCATACATATAATAACATAAAATGCAATAAAGATTCATATAAGCATATATGAATACAGTAACAACTAAATTGTAAAATAGAGGCATAGAGTGTAGACTTTTAGTAATAGACAATTTGCTGAGTAAATAACAGGTGAGGTGTGATAACATACCTTGCAGTATATAACTGACAGGATTAATATATGATATACATATAATTTAAGGTCCTTTGACATTCCAAACAATGTGCTATGTACTTGGGATTGTTTAGTTATGTAATATCACATATTTGTAAATTATGAGTTTTTGAGTCATTAACACTTCTTATTATCTATATGACTAATTATTTTTTTAATTTCATGAAATTGTTAGCTCTATTGAGTTGTTTAGGTAATTGATCTAAATATTAGTAATTTTAAAGGAAAGGGGGCAGGCTCCTTTTCTTATTACAATGGATGCTCAAATAGCAACAACAACAACAAAAATGATGATTGTTAATGTAGTACATATAGCCATGTATAAATACAGTTTAATAATCATATTCAATAATAATAAAAACAAAGGAAATCTTCACTTGACAGGTTTCCACAATAATCATTAACCTTTGTTTCGTCATTGGGTTCTTCATTAAGTAGTGATCCCTTAACAACTATCTATTTGACTTTAGACGTCTATCACAGTATAGAAAAGGATGCTAACCATTACATAGGAAGGTAACAGGTTTCCTAGAACTCGCACAAAAACACTTGTAGAAAAATACAACTTTTAAATCAAGTTTATTTATCCCAAGAAAGATCATTTATAGTAATTTCTATAAAATATCTATCTAGCTATCTATGTATCTGTCTATCTGTTTGCCTATCTATATACGGATCTTGTAACATTTGCTGAATCAATGTTATGTCAGCGTGGCTAATGTCGACACACTATTGTTGAAATGCAAAGTTCAACATGCTTCTGCACATGCACTGAGGTTAGACCTCGGAACATGCAGAGTTAAAAAAAACAGTGGTTTTGTAAATGGGAACCCCCTGCACACCAACACCATGTTAATTATAATTAATAATATAATAATTCCGAGATCACACAATCCCCAGAGAAAGGACCTGTTCTCCAACTATGGGGATTGTCTGTTATTATACAACTGTTAATCATCTGCATTGTTGACAAAAGTGTGTTGACAATATAGACGTCAATTTTACCTACATTCGACCAATAGTAGATCAACCATATCTATCTATCTATATTTATATATCTATATATCTATATATATATATATATATATATATGTCTATATCTATATATACACATGCACACACATGCGCACACACACACACACACACACACACATGCACACACACACACACACACACACACACACACACACACACACACACACACACACACACACACACACACACACACACACACACACTCTCTCTCTCTCTCTCTCTCTCTCTCAGGTGTCTGGGCTAGATAAAGAGATATATTCTAAACTAATTAGAACATTAATTATTAACAAGATCTAGCAAAGACCAATATGTTTGAAAATACAGAGAAAGATGGCTATCTTCAAAAATGTTTCTAACAAACAAAAGACTGCTAAAGTTACAATACAACTTATCTCCATCCTAAATATTAATTGATGTTTTTTTAACCATTTCACTGAGTATGGCTCAATGCCAATGTTATTTACTGTTTTAATAACTATAGTTACAAAGGTGTAAATTTACATCACCCAAAACCACACCTGTAAATTTACATTTTCCAACCCATGCAAGAATATTCAGTGCAGAGGCATTACTCTAGACAAGGGAAAAAAATCAAGACACAGTAAATCGGAATCATGATAGTACAGCACTTGGCCATCTTAATTGATAGAGAGGGGATGATTGCAAATGCTTTCTCTAGGATGTGAAGACGGCTACAACTGTAATAACATGTAAAAGTCTATTGTATATGTGTTAGTGCAGAGATTAAGGATACAAGCTTTAGTTCCTGTGGTACAGGGTTTGATCCACTCAGCCCTTATATGTTTAGTGAGATACTGAGCAAGTTACTTAACCAGACATTGTTCCTAGGTTGTCCTGAAATTGTGTCTAGTGGTCCTGCCTGGTTAGAGGTATTGTTATTGTTAAATGTTATTAAAGGGTGGCACAGTGGATAAAGTGGATAACATTACTGCCTAATAGCAAGAGGTTCCCTGGTTCGATTCTTGGATGGAATGTCTTCTGTTTGGAGTCTGCATGCTCTCCCTGTGGTTGGGTGGGTGTTCTCCAGGTGCTCCAGTTTAGTCCTAAATTCCAAAGATATGCAGTAGGTGGAGTGGCTATTCTAAATTTGCCATAGGTGTGAGTGGGCTTGCAAGTGAGTGGCATGAAAGAATGACCACGGCAGAACTAGCGACCCTGTGGTGTGAACACTGTCTCTTGATGATTGTCACTGTTGAAGTGATAGCTTGATCCCATATGCAACAATTGGAAAAGGGGTTATGGATGAATGGATTAAATGTTATTGCACTTGTAGCCTTCTTCATCTTTTAGGGAAAGGAGTTGTTGTACTAAACCCAGTTCGGTCCATATGGATCAGCAGAAGGTAGCAGACTCTAAATAAGAGCATATATTGACATTCTGTTCCTTTTCTTTTTATACAGTAAAGAAAAGAAACAGACAAAAAAACACAAATAAAACCATAAGTGAACTGCAATAATTGGAAAATAAGCAAAAGGTAGTGTGAGTACCTTAATAAAAAAATAAAATACATAGTAAATGTTTTCATCTCTGCTTAGCAAATAACATAGAGTCAGGGCTATTGAAAATCAGTAGATAAATAACAATGCAAGATTAATCACATAATTTTAAAAATAATCAGGTGAAGGTAAAACAAATGAAATGTGCAAAAACACTTTCCATAAAATAGTAAAAACAGAGTAAAAAGGTCAGCTTCATATATTACAAAACAAGAATATAAACTCAGGTATGAATATGCATGTAATATTTCAGTGGTTTCATATTTACTCTACTCCTAACATTTAAAGAGTCATTTAAACCAGGTGTCTGGCATGTATTCAATGAAACTTATCAGCAATATTTTTATACTTTAAATTGCTTACTCTGTTTCTACTTCTAATTAAAGAAATGATTTAAATTATCCTTTCTGGCTTTTTCCTCTTACATTGTTAGTTATCATACTAATTAATGTGGAAATTTAAGTATGATTTAACAAATTGCAGATCAGTTTATTGTTTCAAAGGCATGATCCGTCATTAGACATTTCAACCAAGAAGACTGAAAGGAGGAATAGATGAGGATTGATGGAGATATTTTTATTGGAGCAGTGGTCAATAATATGTATTGCCTTTAGTAAAACAGCATTCCTAGAAAGAAAAATGAGGTGATTTGAGACATAAACTGGTAGTTGCTGTTGAACTGGAGATGTGAATGTATAAAAAGCTGATGAAGAAACATCATGTGAACACCATGGCTATGTCTGATTATTTTGGCAGTTCTGTTTCCTTCATAACATTTGTTTTGCTGGATACATGTTTGTGTTCATTATTTTAGCTCCAGACAAATTATACCCTTAGATCTAACTATTAGTGCAGGAAATTAAGGCTCTAAACTGTTACTGTGCTGGTTTCAGCAGTCAAAAC
Source organism: Protopterus annectens (assembly GCF_019279795.1). NCBI lineage: Eukaryota > Metazoa > Chordata > Ceratodontiformes > Protopteridae > Protopterus > Protopterus annectens. The sequence goes on along the minus strand of NC_056729.1, from coordinate 541,797,807 downwards.
TTCTGGATTTGATTTATTACACCTCAGTTTGCCAACTGTGTGACTTTGTGCGAATCCTTTAACCAGACAATACTCCCAGGTTACCGTGGAAAGGAACACTTCTATCAAATGAGCTTACTGAGTTAACAAATAAATAAAAGAAAAGAATATTTTGAGTTGTAGTATGCGGCTGTAGTTCATATTTTACTTTGTTTAATAATCTCTAGTAAAAGTCACCATACAGTACCTATTTTCTGTTGATAACTATAAAACTTAGGAAAACACTTGAACTTCAATAAAGTTTGCTAGTATACATTAACTGTATGAATGCTGCAAGTCTGAGAATTGACTGCATGAATACATTCTAATCAAGTTTAACTGAATGCAGGGAACTTGCAGCTTCGTCAAGGTCCCTGATCTGGAATGCACTTATTATATAACTAAGGGATGGGGCTGCAGTGCATCATTTAGAGGATGTCCTTCCTTCACCCAAAAGCAACATTTCCCCTCTGGCAGACCTGTTCCACTTATATGGGATTAATTGGTCAGATATGCCTGAATCATGCCACCTTCCCATCACCATAACAAAAGTTGAGCATGAAAACACCCCCTCCACCATTCCCCAGCTAACCATCCAACATAGGTGAACTGCAATCATTGGTGGGACTGGCAGTCACCCTGACTTTGTTTCAGTGGGCTGGTATAATATCAGACGTGATTACATTACATAAGATGGTGCAATGGATGAAGTTCCCTGTATGGACAGTATAGAACTAAACTCCAGTCTAAATTCTACTTTGAATTAACTTTTTAAACTTAAGTGGAGAGAGAACCATTAGTATTTGTAAGTTTATCACAGAACCATTGAAGCTGACAGAATGAAAATTTGAATTCCTTGAAGGAGATGGAACACTTTTAAAGTTAACTCTACTACACGGTCTAGGGACCTAAACCTTGTCACCACAATAAACAGAACATGCTGGAGGGATAGATTCCTGTCCCAGAGACTTCCTATACTCTGGAACATACCACCTATCTATATCAAACAAAGCTCCTCATTAGCGCTCTTCAAGAAAAATCTTGATGATTGGATGGGCGATAGGAAATTCACCCCGGGGATCACTTCTGTGGCTCTGCTCAACAGTGGCACAGGAAAATAATTTTCTTGGGTGGCGAAAGCCAGGGTACCTTTGGCTAAGCTTATATAGGCCCTAGGGCCAATAGCCTAGTACCTAACTATGAACCTATGAACTTTATTAAAATAGTTCAGCTATACAAAGGAAAATAAATTTAAGTCTATATAGTGTACATGCAAAATATCAAGCCTGGCAGTCCAGGCTCAATAATAAAGAGTTGTTCTGTTTAATTCTTTCACTCAACACATGATGCACAAGTAACTGCCGCATTATGTTCATCATGTCTGGAAAGAAATCTCAACACTACTGCTTAAAATTCTAAATTAAATATATAGTCAAATAAATAAATTTTACAGTTAGGGATGTCACTGCTCAAATACTATGAAACTATCTTTGCAGCAACCATTATTGTCTTGGATTTAGATGATGAACCCCCAAAGCATGATTGACACAGATGGATACAGCATTTTTAGAAAAGTGTTACTGTCATAAATATTCCATGAGATACTCAATTAAAGGCACTGATATTATATATGGTTGGAAAAAAAGGTGCCTAAAATATCTGACACACTGGCAGCTGAGGCAGACACATGTCTGTGTACTGTAGCCAGCTTAACAATTATCCTGAGCTGAAAAACAAACTACACACTCTGAAATATTCCAATTTAGGAAAGCAGTGAAGTAGACTATTAAACTAATCTGCTTGTATCAGACAAGATAGACAAAAAATGTAAAAATGACTGACAAAGACAGTGAAATTAAAAGTCAAACAAAATATTAAGTATCCAGAATATTAAGAAGAAACTGTGGTTTAAATGTTTTTTCAGAGATGTGCAGAATCCTAGCAGCATCACAAGAAAAGGCCAGTGGACTAGAACAGAAACAAAAGTATGATACATATGCTGTGACTAATGCTCAAATTAACTATTTTAAAAAAGTATACACAGCACCTCAGATAGGAAGATATATATATATATATATATATATATATATATATATATATATATATATATATATATATATATATATATATATATATATATATATATATCTATATACTAAAGATGTAGTAAGAATGCTTGCCCAGTAAAAGAAATTTTGGAAAACGTAACAATGATCAATAAATATTAATCATAACCAGAAATAAACATAGCATGAATCAGATTTCTGATCATCAAACGCCACCTGAACAGATTAGGAACACTAACAGATCATATCATTATGCGTACTCCTATAAGTACAATGGGGGATAGTTAAGTCAGGCATAATCTGCTTATAGAATAGACCAGTACAAGTACTGATTAATAAGAGAAGCTGCAATTAACAATATGAATAAGAGTTTTTTTCTGGTTATTAACCAAAGACTGTATTTTATATTGGACCTTATCTCCCTAGGCCTCTGCTATAAAGGGGTATTTTTGCCCAGTGAGACTAACTCAATTATGAAATGCAAATCAATCAATCAGTCAATCAATCAATCAATCAATGTCAATCCATCAATAAGTAAATAAATACAATTATCACTGAAAGACTGTTACAACAGCAACCCCGCACACACAAATTATACAAATGTTGGAAAATGTTGTTACATTAAATAATAATAAAACTGAAATATGAGTATCAGTATTAAGTTATATTACTGCAGAAAAATGAGATCTGATGAAGATACAGAATTCTTTAAATAATGATATAACAAAATTACTGGAAGAGTTTTCAGAATTATCTGAAAGCTTAAAAAAATCTGAAAGATTTCAGAGTCAAACTATATGTACACATGTCAGTGTAACCAGTATACCAAGTCTACTAGCAATAAAGGTGAGGAAAAGCTAGCAAAATTAGAAGAGGACGATATAAAAGAAAAAGTAAATTTAACAACACCATGCCATCTAAACCCAAAAAAATAAAAAATCGATAAGAAGTTATATCTGAAGCGGCATGAGGATCAAAATGAAAGTCATGTCATGAAATATATATTTAACACCTACAATGGGTGAAATCATTTTAGATATAAGTGGTGTACACGTTTTATTTCTTACATCTGGTTATGATCAGTTACAGATCTGTCTGACCAGTAGGACATAATACTTTCAACACACTTTGGCTTAACAGGATACAAGTGCCTCACGGGCAGTAGGACGTAGTATTTTCAAACACTAGTGGGCTTAAGAAGGTTAGGGCGGCCACGGTGGTGAAGCAGTTAGCATTGCTGCCTCACAGCAAAAGGTTCTCTGGTTTGATTCCCGGCTGGGGTGCCTTTTGTGCGGAGTCTGCATGTCCTCCCTGTGGTCGCGTGGGTTTCCTCTGGGTGCTCCGGTTTCCTCCCACATCCCAAAGACATGCAGTAGGTGAATTGGACACTCTAAATTGGCCCTAGGTGTGAGTGTGTGCATGTGTGTGCCTTCTGTGGAAGGTTGGGCGCTGGGCTGGCAACTCAACACCGTAAAAAACTCCACTGCCAATCATGAGTGGACAGATGAGCTGCTGTGGCGACCCCTAACTGGGAAAAAGTGGAAAGAAGAAGAAGAAGTGGGCTTAAGATGGTTGAAACACCTCTTCTGCTTTTGATTTATTGATTTATTTATGTGTGTGTCTATGCCTGACAACATACCCGGTTGCCTGATTATTAGCCTTAAGCAAGCACTGGTGCACCTACTCTTCACCCTTTTTAACCTGAGGCTAGCAAATGTCTTTGTCCCATGACAGTGGTACACAGCTGCTGTGATGCCAGTCCACAAAGGTGGCCCCACATCAGTCACTGGGATTACAGACCCATTATCTAACTGAGTTTTATATCCAAAGTCATAGACTTTATGATAACTGATCTAATTAACTGTGATACCAAAAATCTTATCTGAGTCAAACCCCAGTCTTTGTCAAGGGTAAATCCTGCCTGATGGATCTTTTGATTTTCTTTGAGAGAGTTCCTCAGGCTATAGACCATGGACAAGCTGTCCACATAGCATACCTTGAGCTCACCAAGGCAGTCAATACCATTCTACATACAAATATAATAAGCAAGTTGAAGGGGCTGCAAAATAACTTGTACATGGATAGGTGGCTAGCCAAATGGCTTAAACAGACAGGACTGACACAGTAAGAGTTGGGGATGAGTTCACTGAGAGCATGAATGTGACCAGTAGAGTTCTGTATGGATCTGTGCTGGAACCTCTGCTGTACAGTATCTACTTCTTAGATCTCCAGTTATCAATCTTTGGTTAACAGTTTGTGGATGATTGCACAACAGCAGGATCTTATACTCATTAATAGCTAGTGTATTACAAATGGGCTCAAGCTCAGAGCTGAAAAGTACAACATTGTAGTATTTTGTAAGCACCCTGCAGTTCCAGCTTATAGCATAAATAACACACTGCTTCAAAATGATGCAGTCATGAGATACCTAGGCACTTGGGTGGTCATCTCCCTTATGTTTTACCATCAGATTGCAATAGTGGTTAGGAAATCTATTTACCATGCATAGTTCATAGCAAAAGCATTTCTTCCAGATCAAAAAAAGTGCATACCTCCTTGTGCTCTGCAATGACTACGATGCCCCCTTTAGTATGTACCTTACTAAACACATCAAGCAATTCAAAAGATCCCAGATATTTGTAACTAAAAAGATGAAGGGCAAAAAGATCTGAACTACAAACAAAGATTGTAGGTTTCACCTCTATACTCAGTTTCAGATAGACTTCTTAGGGGTTACCTGTATCTTGCTTATAGGACTGTAAGTCCAGCAGTCCAGCTAACACTAGCACCACAGATCTAAATCTGCAACAACAAATAAATAAGACAAAGAAGAGGGATAGACTTGTCACATGGCACCTACCCCTTCTCTGGAACAAACTTCCTGTCCAAGTTAAACAGTGTGCTACACTGTCTGCCTTTAAAAAGCAGCTAGATAACTGGATGGGTGTTTACAAATTCATCCCTAGTATGAGTGGCCTGACCCTCCTTGAAAAGAGAAGCAAGGCCTAATGCTGGGTACAGACATGATGGAAATGGTTTCACAGCTCAGTTGCCTTGTAACTGATACAATCTTATATAGTTGTTGATTGTGGTAGAACACTGATCCACAAGGACTTTTTCTGACTCAGTTTGGAGCATTCTTTGATTAAGTGAACTGCCCAGAGTCACACAATTGCAGGTGAAGGCTGGGGGGAGTCAAATTTTAGACCACAGGAAGGAGCTTGATAACAGCTTATAGCTTTAATCCTCTGTGCTAACTTCTAGACAGCATCACTGATAACTTAATTGTATTTGAAAAAAAATAGAACGACCACAACAGTTTAAGAAGAATGTTTCAGAGACTTAGGACCATATATAACCCTGATCAGAGAGAGAAACATGAACTCTTTATGCATTCATTTGAAATCCATAGGTTCATATTTTCAGAGAATGACTTATTTCCTCACAGAAAGGTTGAGTTTGTAAACTGCACCACTACATAAAGATCCAAACCACCCACAGTCTTTTCGGGTGTCACATTAAAGTACAAGATTCATTGGCTCTTGTAGACCTCACCAGGAAATACACTCTGTAAGTGTGGACTGAAGATCTTGAGAAAGTATTATAGTAAATGAGCAACTACGTTATATCATAGTTTGAACTTAATAAAGAAACTCGGGTTGTAGATGTAAGCCCATTGCTCATGACCAACTGTTACACCAAAGTATGAATATCATTTTAAACCCACAAAATAAACATGGATATAGAAAAATATTTTATATGTAAAAGAAGCACTATCTATAGTTTGGACATTTTTGTTTACATTTGTATGGATATAAGTTTACCTTAGTCATAGATCACAAACCACTCAAAGTAAGACGCGAAAAAAAAAAAAAGAAAAAAACAGATCTAAATTATGCTTGTGAATATAAAGATGGCTTTTAGGAGTAAAGCCTTATCATTTTTGTATTATAGAAAAAATGAAGGAAACAGACAATCTAAAGCAGATGAAGAATATATTAATTTTAATACACTTTCTGTAGTTTCTAAAGTCCTCCCCTTTGAAGAAATATGGGTAGAAATATATATAATCTAGATTTCAGCAATTGAAAACTATATCAAACAAATACATGATGTAAATTTCAGAATATGTTTGGGATCTATACGACACCAAACATACATGCACAGAGATTCCTGGATTTGTTAAACACAAACTCCCTGGACCAGATAGTCAATACACCAACCAGGGGTGCGACCATACTGGATCTAGTCTTCACTAATATGGGAGACTGCTGCACACCCCCTACTGTAATGCCTTTCACTGGTAAGGTCAGACCACAAAATGGTCTCCTTTGAAGTAAAATAAAACCTGGACCCCCAGCTAAACCTGGAGTACTCAGAAACTATTCTAAGGCTAACCTCTCTCCAGCTATTAACTGAGTACCTGACAAAATTTCAAACCCCATAAACACTGAGAACACTTCTGCCTATGCAGTACTGTTCATAGAAACCCTGTACAAGCATGTTAATAGCTGCATAGAGGCAACTGTACCCACCAGGAAGAAGTACAGAACTAACTCTAAAAACAAGGCACCCTGGTGAAATCACAAAATTAATCGGCTGTATAACAGGAGGAAGACAATCATGGCAAAAATTAGGGGGTGCAGCACCCAGAATGATAAAAGCACTCTTATTAAACTAAACAACTCAGAGGACAACTAAAGTCTACCAAAGCCAAATCTGAGGTAAGTTTGGCCTCCCAGGCCAAGGACAACCACAAAGCATTCTTTAGCTTTATCCACAACCTCAAAGGCAATACACAGTTGTGTGCAGAGCTCATTGTAAATGCAGCCACCTATACTGAACCAGAAGATTTAGCAAACCTCCTGGCTGATAAATTCAGCTCCAACTTTAGCTCTGTCTCCCACTCAACCTTCCCTCAGGAAATATCAAATATAACTCCCCCTGCTATCACTAGGAAACACATCCTTAATGCTGTCTAAGACCAAGAACACTGCATCAAGGCTCAGACAATATACTAGGATGCTTCTAAATAGCATGAAACATGACCTATCAGGGCCTCTGGAATTACTATTTAACTGTAGCCTCCAAACAGACCTAGTGCCTCATGAATGGGGAAAGGCAGCAGTCATCCCTCTGCACAAAGCTGGGCCATCTACAGACCCTGGAAACTACAAATCCATAAGTCTCACTAGTCTTATATGTAAAGCCATGGAAAGAATTATCATGGAGATGATCAATAGAGATGTAGTAAACCTCCAGACACTGGACCCAACCCAGTTTGGCTTTGTCAAGGGCAGGTCATGCCTACTCAACCTGGTGAACTTCTTTGAGAAGGTTACCAAAGCAATGGATGAGGGCAAGATCATTCACACTGCCTACCTTGACCTGGCCAAGGCATTTGACATAATACTGCACTTGGGCATTGTTGACAAACTCAACAGGTTAGGTACAAACCCATATGTCACCCAGTAGATAGCCAACTGGCTCACAGACAGGACCCAGGAACTTAGAATTAGGAAGTACACCTCTACAAAGAGGCCAGTCAAAAGTGGAGCCCCTCAGGGATCAGTCCTTGGACCTCTCTTTTTTGGCATTTACTCCTCAGAAGTCAAAGCCAATGTCATTGGTCTCTAGCTGACTAAATTTGCAGATGATTGCAAATTAAGAGCTATCATTGAATCTCACACTGACACAAAAGTTCTCCAGAAGGGGCTGACACAGACAAACAACTGGTGTCAGAGTCATGGACTAAAACTAAATGCCAAGAAATGCATAATAGTATACTTTGTGAAGTCATCCATCCCTGGTAACTATCATATTGACAACACACCCCTCAGAGTTGACCCAGTAGTCAGGGACTTAGGGACACACATAGATAGTAATCTTGCCTTTGATCATCAAGTGCCTACAGTGTTGAGGAAATCATTCTATGTTGCACAACTTATAAACAAAGGTATAACATCTAAATCTAAGGAAGTCATTGGTCCACTGTATTTGGCATTCATCAGACCTATCATTGAGTACAATGCCCCCTTTAGTATGTACTTAACCAGGCATATCCAACAATTGGAACGTCCACAGAGATTCCTCACTAAAAGAATACAGGGTATAAATAATATGTCCCATGCAGACTGCCTCAAGGCCCTGTCCCTGTATTCTGTCTCCTACAGGCTTTTGAGAGGAGATCTATGCCTGGTATACAGGGCATTATCAGACCCCACTCTGATGGACCTTCTGCATATCCACAAAGCAAACAGTACCAGAATTACCCATTCTAAAAACGTAAACCTTGCCTGTGATATAAATAGGACCTGCTGGAGAGATAGGTATGTATCCCAGAGACAACACCATCTCTGGAACAGGCTCCTCATCCATGTGAAGCAGAGTTCCTCCCTAACCAAATTCAAGTGCAACTTGAAAAACTGGAAGGGAAACCGGATTTTCATCCCTGGTTTGGCACCAATGTCTCTAATGGACACAGGTAACCTGTAAATGGTTCATCTCCCAGGCCCATGCTTACACTTATCAAGGGTATCAGAACATGTCAGAGATTTGGGATTTTCCTCACTTATCTAGAGGAAAATAGTTTTTTTATTCAGGCATGTCCAAGGGTCAGCTCCCAGTGTTCTCTCCTGTCTATCTGATGAATCTGGGCATCTTGGGGCAATGTAGAAATTGCCTCATGTACACAGACAACCCTCTTCTCCTACCATCCAACACTACAACCTGTGAGAGATGCACTTATCTAGCCAAACTGAAGGTAAAGCTCTCTCCAATCAAGACTGAACTTGACAGTCAAGAGGAGAAAGTAAACACTTGCACCACACCACACTCATCACATAGTCTCACTAAATCTACACCACCAAAATCCACACATAGAAATACAAAAACATTCATGGAGGCTCTCAGTAATAATCTGCTCAAGCAACAGAGACCTCCAAAGCAGAAATGCAAGCAACCTCCACCCCCCCAACACAGCCCAAATGACACATAGCCCACAGACTCAGTGTGCCACTCAACCACAGCCAATAAGGCAAAACAACGTACCCAACACACTAGTGATAGGTGACTCTATCTATAGTCAGGCACACTGATGTCCCACTAACCAGGCTCAACAAGAAGAAGGTTACTGTCAGCTGCCTGTCAGGTGCTAGGATCCGCCACATAACCCACGCACTCAGGTCACTCCACAACAAGTACAAATATGACTCTGTCATTGTCCATGTTGGTGTGAACGACCTGAGATGTACCTCCCTGGACTACATGAAAAGAGACATGTTAGAGCTCTCTGATCTTGTAGCCCAGGCAGGTATGACCCAAGCCCTGAGTAGCATTCTGCCATCACCCAGAATGATGCCGCAGTACAAGGACAAAATGATTGACTTAAACAATTGGCTAAGTTTCTGGTGCCATTCTAAAGGGTTCCCGTATCTGTCTGCCTGGGATGACATGGTCAACAGACCATGATGCTTTGCCAGAGATGGCCTGCACCTGTCACCCCTGGGATTCCGGATACTGCTAAGGTTCTTGCCGCCCCTATAGTGCCTTTTTTAGGCAAGGTTCAAATGACAAATTCACCACTGTAACAGGAACAGGCAAGCAAAAACTGAGTATGATGCTACTCAATGCCAGAAGTCTAAATCTCAAAATACACTCACTCGAGGCACTCCTTAAATTGGAGAACATCACTATCTGTGCAGTGACTGAGACCTGGTTCAAGGCTCCAGAGAGCACTCCTGCACTACCAGGCTATAACTCATACCACACTTTTCGGCCATGTAACCTGCACCGGAACACCAAAGGTGGAGGTGTATCCATATTCATTAAGGATATCCACACCTCCAGGCTAGTTTCTCAGCATAATGCAGCTGAGGTTATCCAAGTGCAACTAACTCTGGGCAAAACTGCAATCCAAATTGTAGCTTGCTACAGATCACCCACCATGCCCCAGGATTCCCACTCCTCTTTTCTTGATGTACTGGAAAATATTAGGGTTCAACCAAACACCCTAATAATGGGTGATTTCAACTACCCCACCATTAACTGGGAAAACTACTCATGTACCAACTCCTTTGCTCAACGCTTTCTGGAATTCATAAACTCAAATGCCCTGGATCAACTTATCCACACCCCCACCAGGGGCAACAATATCCTAGATCTAGTCATTACCAATATGAGTGACCAGTGTTCCACACCTGAAGTCAATGCCTCATTGGTCCGATCCGACCATAAGCTAATTACCCTAGATATCCACATCCTGCCTCCACCCCCCATTAAGGAAACCATAATAAAAAATTTCTCCAAAGCCAACTTCATGCTTTTTAAGACAGAAGTGGTGAACTTCATGACACCCATGTAGATGGACAATACAGTTACAACTACTGAATACTACACAATTGCACTTTATAAGCACTTACATGAGTGCATGGATCGTGCTATCCCAAACAGAACCATGTTGCTATCCTCCAAAAAAAGGAAGCCAATCTAGTGGTCCCCTGCCATAAACAAACTGTACAACAGAAGGAAGAAACTCTTGCAAAAGAGAGTAAAATCCCATGAGTGGAGGAACTCCCTGGTCAGCCTCAGTAAGAAGCTGTGATCCCTGATAAGATCCTCCAAAGCTAGTTATGAAAACAAAATTGCCACTGATTCTAAAGACAACCACAAAGCATTCTATAGCTATGTCAAGAATCTGAATGGCAACACTCAGATCTGCTCTGAGTTACAGCACAATGGCACTAAATATACAGACCCAACTGATATTGCCAACATCCTGGCAGATAGGTTCAGTGCTAACTTTACCCCCCTCTCACCCCCTAAAGAGCCCATCTCTATACCGGAAGAATGCAAAGTTCCTATAATCACGGCTGCATAGGTAAAAACCACACTCTCCAAAGCCAAGAACACAGCATCCATGGGACCAGACAACTTCCCAGGCTGCGTTCTACATGAACTACAGAACAAACTGGCACCCCACCTAAGTACCATGTTCAATCATAGCCTCACTTCAGGCTTTGTGTCTGCTGAATGGTGCACAGCAACGGTTATCCCACTCCACAAGGAGGGAGCCACCACAGACCTCGGGAACTACCGCCCCATTAGCCTGATGAGCCTGGTCTGCAAGGCCATAGAACGTATCATCATGGAACTTATAAACAAAGACACTGGTAATCTCCAAACTCTGGATCCCACCCAGTTTGGGTTTGTAAATGCCGATCATGTCTCCTAAACCTGATAGACTTCTTTGAAGCAGTCACCAAAGCCGTAGACAAGGGTAAGGTGGTTCACACAGCCTATCTAGATCTTGCCAAGGCTTTTGACACCATCCCCCACTCTGGAATTATAGATAAACTCACTAAACTAGGTATAAATCCCTATGTCACAAGATGGGTTGCCAACTGGCTCACTGACAGAACACCACTGTGAAAGTAGCAGACTCCAAATCCGACTTCAGACCAGTGACAAGTGGAGTACCACAGGGTTCAGTCCTGGGTCCTCTCCTGTTTGGTATCTACTTCTCTGAAGTACAGGCTAACACAGAAGGTCTTTGGCTAACGAAGTTTGCAGATGACTGCAAACTAGGAGCCATAATCGAAACTCCTAACAATGTGGACATCCTGCAAAAGGGCCTCACTGAGACAGATGCCTGGTGTCAAAGCCATGGCCTCAAGCTCAATGCCAAAAAGTGCATTGTCATCCCCTTTGGTAAAAACTCTGTACCCATGAACTACAACATAGGTGGTAGCATACTTAACACCGAAACTGTGATAAGAGACCTTGGGACACAGGTGGACAGTAGTCTCTCCTTTGATAATCACATCGTCACAGTAGTCAGGAAATCCTTCTATGTGGCACACCTCATCACAAAAGGTTTTTCATCCAGGAAAAAAGAGGTCATTGTTCCCCTCTACTCGACACTCATTAGACCCATTATAGAGTACAATGCACCTTTTGGAATGTACCTCACAAGACATCTGCAGCAGCTGGAAAGGCCACAGAAGTACCTCACAAAGAGGATTACTGGCCTCAAACAAATGCCCTACACTGACCGCCTCAAAAAAATCCAGCTTTACTCCGTAGCATATTGCCTACTCCGAGGTGATCTCTGCCTAACATATAAAGCTATGTCAAACCCAGAGCTGTTGGACATGCTACACCTAAAGAAATCCCAATCCCTCCGAGCTACATGCTCTAGGGACCTAAACCTTGTCACCACAATAAACAGAACATGCCGGAGGGATAGATTCCTGTCCCAGGGACTTCCCATACTCTGGAATAAACTACCTATCTATATCAAACAAAGCTCCTCATTAGCACTCTTCAAGAAAAATCTTGATGATTGGATGGGAAATAGGAAATTCACCCCGTGGATCACCTCTGTGGCTCTGCTCGACAGTGGCACAGGAAAATAATTTTCTTGGGTGGCAAAAGTCAGGGTACCTTTTTGGCTGGGCTTGTATAGGCCCCAGAGCTGATAGACTAGTACCTACCTATGAACCTATGAACCTATGGCTAGACTTATAAAGGCCCTTGTGATCTTTAGCCTAGTAAACACCTATGAACCTATGTTTTCATCCTTAATAGATATGATAATTACCAACTTGAGCTGACTGCTACCGGTAATAGAAAATTAACTCTAAAAAGAACACAGCTAGCCATACCTTAGTGGTTGAAAGATAAGCCTTGCAAGAAAACTTACACAGCTGTAATAAGAGCAACAGAGAGAAGGTCTGACTTCTTGCTCTTAATTGATGCAGAGACCATTGATGCAGAGACCAAATGGTTTAAGGCTATTGCTCAAGCCGAGTAAACGTAAAGAACAATACTGCAATGTCTATACAAATAACAGAGTTCACAGCATCACAAGGATAAAACCTGGGTATGTTCTACTGCTCTTTTAATACTGGTGAATACTTATTGGTTATACTGTAGTTGATGATTACATCAGATAATGTGCTATAAGTTTATTTACTTCCCAATCTATGATACTGCTCAGAACAAGAACATCCCCTCGAAATGATGCATATGAATTGTAAGAGACAACAGAGTAACCTCACGCAGTGCCACGTGATACATGCTTGCACAGATCTTTAGAGACTGTTTTTAAAACTATGACTCATTTATTTGCTCAGACTTCATCAAATGATAATCATATAATGAGAAATCATGACACTAAATCGAAACATGAAAGAATATGCTGACAGGAAAGAATACGGTATTCAACATTACTTGAATTTAAGCAAATATGTACTGGTAAAGCAAATAAGACTCACAAAAAGCTGTTCTCACTACTTCCACTGAACTTTGCTGACTGACTGATATCAGAGGTTTAGTAATTACTACTTATAAAAATTAACATAAAGTAATTAGATGATGTTTTTTTCTCAGAAAGTTTTCTCAGAAAGTTTTATGTCAGCAGTAACAATCAGACAGAGTTTGAATATGAGTACGATTCTAATATAAATGTCAATTACAAGTCCATAGTTTTAGATTTATCCAGAAAAGTGAGGAAGAGTATTTCTATGTGTCTGTATCTGTTTCTGGATGCAACAGTCTGAACATTAAACTGTCATATGTAATTCAAATGTCTAAAAGTCATGAAATATTTTAATAGAATAATTTACTTATAGTAACCCCCCATGCTGTGTACTAGCAAACCTTGCCCAAATCCCTCCCATCTGTCTAAGCTCTTGTCATAATTGTAATAACTAAACAACTTGTTTTTTAGTTATTCTTTATAATAAAGCAACATCTTTCTTGTCCATACATAGTTTTATAGTTAACCATCTTTACCTTTGGGGATCATAGCTTGTCACTCTCTAAAAATTAATCTTTCACTTGAATTGTAGACTGCTGTTCTATATTGATCACAACAACTGCAGCTGAGGGTATTGCCATAAAGTGAACACAGCTAAAATGTATGTATTTATTTCAATTGATAACCAGGTAAGTGGACTAGTCACCAGACCCTTTTTCAGTTACATTGCAGTCAATGAAAATTATTATGATCAATACAATCTACAGTTCAAATTCAGAGTCTGAGCAAACTGACTAAACAGGCAAACTACTAGCAGTTGTGCAGTGAGAACCCCAAACTTGCTGAAATAACAGGTTTTGCATTGGTATGTATTTTGTAAAGGACATGGTGTGAAATAGGGGCAATTTTAAACATTGCTCTTTCACACTCAGAAACTTTCTAGAATAAGAAGCAGGGATCACATTAATGTATGCCTAATGTCCAGGACTAAATTATTTGTGATGTATGCAGCAAATTTTCATTTCTGTCAGTCACAGTGTCATTGCATGTGATATGAGATGGTAATGTCTACACCTGGACAATCAAGTCTGGGGGTAGGGTGGCAGGGTACTGTAAGCAAATTATGTCATTTTATTTCAAATGATCAATTATTCATAAATGCTTACATAAAAATGCACTCTGGATTAGTGTATGTCACAATATGTCTTACAGTTTAGAATGGTAGAAAATGTACGCTCTAATGTTTTGAATTCTTTAAAGTTTAATGAAAAAAAAGGACTACATCAATGAGACAGCAATGTTTTAATGTAAATGGAAAGAAAAATCTGCTTTTTGTTTTCATTAAAAATAAAAATGAAATATGCCTGGGTACTGAGATTCAGAGTGTTATAATCATTTAAAGCTCACACAAAAGCTTGCATGGACAGCCCAGACTTCCTTACAATATTTCCTAGCTTCTGTTGTACAGAGTTTGTGTAGAAATTCAAGATGAGCTTGAATTAGCTTTAGGGAGGACTAGCATCAACACTACTGATTGGTCCTTTGTTTCCAGTGAATAAGTTACTATTGGACCTTTAATCTAGGAAGGCTGAAATATGTCTGTTTGAAAGCTCCCCACAAAAAATATACTAAAAATATACTAGGTCATAAATTAATACAAAAAACACAAGTCACTTAGGTTAACATTTGCTGTATGAAGGCATGGGATTAAACATAACCTTTCAATAAAGTACATGGCTATAAGTAAAATTCTGCAATATTTTGAGCAACCTACATTGAAACACATTGGATAAACATAAGTTTATAATACAGTTGTAGGTATTTGTGAGTAATAAAACTGGGTATGTTGATCTGATGCAAAGATCATTTTGAAGTGGAAAGAGAGAAAAAACTATAGACAGATGTGGTTAACAAGATGATTGTTGAAAACTTTTAGTTTTTCAATTTTCTGTAAGTGTAGTGGGAGCGAGTTGCAAAGTTTGAAGAAGTAGAAGAAGTGAATCACCGGCAGTATTATCAGATTAGGTATTGAATAAAAGGGATTTATTTTGAGACCATAGTTCCCTGGCTGGGTATTAATATTTTATGATGTTTCTAGTGCTGAACATTTTTCTGGTTTATCTATTAGGTTATGGGTAATACACAGATGTCAGTAGGTAAGCAACTGTGGAAGCTTTAGCCAGTATAGTTGTTTTAAAGCTATGCAGTAGTGACTTTTTGCAGGACGATTGGTGACAAATCATTCAGTTTCATTGTAGCAGCTGTCTTGTTTTATTTTTTGGGTGCTATGATGGTTAATCGGAATTGAGGGGGCATAAAGGAGAGATGGCAGTAAATAGGTTGATGCAATGGTTTTTCTCATCATATCAGTGAGATTGTGTTTTCCTCAATATAATAAACTAAGTTTCTGTCTGGTGTTCTTTTTTTTTTTTACAGCTTGGAGAATGTGTAGATCAAATGTTAGGTGTTCATCTATTGTGACTTGCAGTAGCTTTGATTTTTGTACTATTTTGAGTCTGGTGTTATTTTCAGAGAGTATTTTGAAAGATTGTTTTTGGGGTGAGAAATGTTTTGGGGTGAAGGACTTTAGTTTGTTTTTTAGTCATTATTTAATGCGTGCAAAGTGACAGTCCGGATCAAATATTTCATGTTGTAAGGTGAAAGCCAGATTAGTTGTTCTTTGAATTAACACTTGCTCTCTTCTTAAAGTCCACCTATGCTACAGATTTGTAAAATAATGAAAAACAAACATTCCTCACACTGCAGGAATTTGTGCATGGGAGACACATCTGGTAAAATGTATATATTTACTTGAGTATTATATGGAAAGACTGCAGAGACTGATTCTGAGAGAAAGTTGTGCGAACACATGGAATACTGATTGGCCTATTTTTACTCAAATCAAAATGCAACTACATGCAAAAAGTATCTAACTGTTATGTAAACTCATTGTATATAGTCTCCCTGAAACAACTTTTAATGAACTTATGTTTCATATTTTACAGTGTTTTTCTTTATCAATAGCCATAGCCTACATAAATACTAAATGTGTTGGTTTTTTTCAACATTTTGTGAATAATAACTTTAAATCCACAAGGTGATAGTAACTAAGTATGGATGAGTACTGCATTTATTATGACTGATACAATCTACACGTGGACATCTGGTTTTGTGTAAATGTCGTTTGAATCTAATTTATACAAAATTATATATTTGCCTTACTTTTATTTAGGCTTCTGTCAAGTAATCCATCAACAGTCTTGCATATTGTATGGAAACTAAAGCCATCAACAAAAATGTTGTGCCGTTATGTAACTGGAACAGTAAGTGATGACTAAGATCAATTATGAATTGAAAATGACTTTTGGAGGGTTATTTTCTCAGAGGAATACAAATAACCCCATTGTTTTTCTTTTCATTTTCATAGACAGGTAGACTGATACACAGGTACCAGTATTGTATCCATTGGCTGATAATCCTGAAAACAATTTTTCCACATAAGTGCAGCTTTACTAAGAAAATTTATATTTTCTTTGATTTGAAACTATGGGTACTAACATATCCTACATATGAAGATGGCTCCAGGTTATGTCCTCTTTGCAAAAATAATGTTTTACCTCACATTCACTGGGCATAGACTTTACTTCAATGTCTGAAATATTTCATTCCCTGTTTTTGGCTATCCCCATTGTATCTAACTACAGCAAAGTAAATGTAATAGCCTGTAGTACAAGTTACCCTATTCGTTTATACTGAGAAAATGGTGGAAATGGCTATTTCTTCTGACTCAGATGATGCAAGTCTCAGATAGAACTTCCATCATTTGAGGACCTGCTAGGACAGGAAGGCTCCATGGACATTGGTGTCCACCTCATTGAAGATTCTTCTTCAGTATCACTGCATGAAATATTGCAGTGGAACGGGGATCAGGGAGTCAGAATTACAGGCTGAGGTGCCTTGGAAAATTGATGCAGAATGCTTCACAGCAGGCTTTTCTTTCTGGTATAACCAGACAGGGTATATGACATACAGTATTGCACATCACTGTTTATTATTTATCACTCATATTAGGCAATATACAACCAGCTGGGTTCAGTCATTCTAACATAGTGCACTGAATCTCTGCTCTGCTCAAGTTGCTAAACTTATCTTTCCAGTAAGGTTGACATGAATAAAAAAGTTGAAGACAAGAGGCACATTCAAAAGCAGCCAAAGAATTATACTAGGCTGAGTGATATGCATGCTATATTGAATGTAGAACAAAATACTAAAAGATCTTTTGTACACTTCCACAAAGTTTATGACATATTTAATACCGTCACAGGGCTATATATGATACTTTGTGCTTGTATTCAGCCTAAATACAGCAATCAATTTTGCAAGATGAAGATGAGAAGTTATAAAGCTCTATCAGGCAAATATTCTGTTTACTGTTACATTTACTACAGTTATAGTTCTCCTCTCTAATGTTTGCAACGGATTTGGGGATTTACCACTGCAAATAGTATTCGCTTACAGGTTAACAAGAGACTGTCACTTGCCTGTAGTTACCAGTAAATTTTAAAAGGAATGCTTTTCATGCCCAGTGCAAACTATAACCCATTAATCCACATTCTGTAAGACTGCAGTTATTGGCTCTGAATGTTTGTCCCTAAAAGCTAAGTCTAAAATGAAATACCCAAGACAGTTTTAGTTTTGTTAAGTACTTTTTGTGTTCTTGCATTCTGTGTTAAGCATACTTAATGCAGAGACTGAACAGGTATTTGCAAGAGACACATTGCTTAACTAGAGAGGAATACTAGCACTGTATATGTGATCAAAATAATAAAATCTGACTGCAAGAAAAAGGTAACAGTAGACTTCCATTGTTGATATATGGCAGCATGAGAAGGAAAGGTTATGAACTGTACTGCAGTTAACACAGATTAAACACTATGAGGCTATAAGGCAATGCATTATTTCCTGTAGTCTAAGGGTTAATTCCCTCTGTCTTCATTTGCCAGCTGTGTGACACTGAGCGAGTCACTTAACCATACAGTGCTTTTGGGCTGAGTCTGAAAAGGGTCTGTGTTGATAAGTGCTTTGCTTGTTTGACAAATATACATAAAATAAAATAAAATAAAACAAAAGGAAGAATAACAGATGTCATAATCACTGCATCCTAAAACTTGAAGTGATGAACTATCAACAATGCTTAGTATGAACTTTACTACATACAGCCACCTACCTATTAGAGATGACCACTGTGCTGGTGGTCTGTATACAGGATATTGTTTTGGAAAGGCAGTTCGACTCCATTTCCCTGTGAAGACCAGGCTGTACTGTGCAATCCCTTCTGCTGTGCAAATGGGATCTCCTTCCAGTGGCAGACAGCTAATATAGCCAAGAGACAAGAAAATGACAGTCCGGAAAAATGTAAAGGATCTGTAGACAGGCATCAGGCTTTCCATTATTCTGTACTGGAAAGAATAAACAAAGACTAATAATCATGTTTTTCCAAACTACAGCAGAATTGCCTAATGACATTTGTTTGCTGAACATTAAAATTAAACAAAAGAAAACTATCCTTACAGAGTAACTAAATGTTTTCAGGTAAAGGTGTATTTGTGATGCAACCTCAAATACATTAATATAAAGCATATAGTTAACAACAAATAAAAATGTTCAACATCTGGTTTTGTTTTACTAGCTGACAATACATCCCATGTTGAATGAATTAGTGAGCCAGGATAGCGCTCTGTGTTAAACTGCCGCAATGTCTTTCCCTTTGTAAAAAGCACATTTGATTGTCATAATGAGAGAAGGGAGTTAGAATGCTAAAACTCTATCTTAACACTGCTTATCAGTCTATTCATATTTAAGTAACTATGTGCTAAAAAGTTCACTTGACACCATCATTTGAATTTTTTTGTTTTATAATTATGTAGTATATTTTTCAGTAAAATATAATAACTGTAACAAATTTAATCAGACCACTTCTGCTTAGAAAAAGATATATTTAAAATACAGCTGGACTACTACCCTTAGAGACTACAAAAAGCATTACACAAAGAACAGATTGTCTGCTAAAAGAAGTTATGTGCTTGAATCAGTTAAACACTTACTTGTGTGGTTGTTTTGGCAGTGTTCTTTGTAAATCTCTCAGAAGAGGGCACCACCTGTCTTCTTTGGCAGCTGGAAACTTCTGCAAAGAACACTGGAGCAGCGTGACTATTTATGCCTGCAGAGGTTCCATTTACAGTATCTCTGACTACAAAGTTTCAGACTTCCTGGTTCAACATGTGGCATACCACATTGTTCACTGGATCTCTTCCTGAGCAGTTATGATGGTCCCTTGAGAACTCTTAAGTCTAAGAGCCTGTTGAAAAGCAGCCTCCGATGCTGAGTCTGCAAAGCCAGAAAATAAAGATTCCTTTAGCTACTATGATGTGCTTTTAAACTGTGAAATAGCTTGACATTTCAGCTGATTGAATGTTTGTATCTTAACTAACAATTACAGATGAGTGGTTTCCAGCTTTCCAAAATTTTCAAGACTTCTGGATGAATATGTCATCATAAAAATATGTTTCCTCTTAGACTTTATGTACTGTGCCATGGATTAAATTCAATAAAGATGTCTCAGAAAAGATTTACATAATGAAAACATAGATACATGTTCAGCTTATAAAGTTTAAAACTTAAGTTCTAAATAATTTTAATCTTGTTTTTACAGATGTAAATGTTGTAAAACACAGTTGTGCTTATAAAATTAAGATTTACAGATGGAACCACATGCAAGTGATATGTATTATTTAAAAGTCAGAGAAAAAAGGGGAGTCCTTAAGAAAGAAAGTTAATTGGTAGTGGCCATGAAGAACTGTAGATGTAGGCAAGAGTCTGGACTGACACATTGATAGCTGATGAAATTATTTTCTTCTTTACTAGAAAAAGTGTTAAATGTGCACGTGCTGCAATCTGTATATTTAATATATGTTACTGTATAAGTGTTATATACAGTTAAGAGAGATGGAAAAAAGTGTATTTTTTTCTGAAATGTCAGCCGGTTAACTTTTGATAGGTAAATGTTACAATTACACAAAACTTAAAACTTGTTTTAATTCAGTTCCTATTTAAATAAGCATAAATATCCCAGCAATTGTCCATTTCTGTGTGCCACCTGAAGCCATAACAGTATCAGCTGATTTACCTCTAAAGTCATCGTCGTGTCTACACAAAACTCTATGGCTGAGATTTTTTTTTTTTAATTGTACTGATTTTCGGCAATGTTTACTATACCCGTCTCATGTGTATCTGTAGCACAAGTTAATAAAGTTTGGAAGAAGCAGTCATAGTGTGATGCCACCTTGGCACGTCCCTCTCTCTCTTCCTGGAGAAGAAAAATGCACCTCCTCATACTTTTAAAAATTGACAGGAGCAAGAAAAAGGACTGAGGACATTATCTCCTCTTACAAATGCTATAAATGCAAAAGAATACATGGCATGGTTTTTCAATTACATGTATTTTCAACATGGTGGCCACTCTTTTTGCATCGTTACTTTTCTCCACAAATGCTGGCATGTGCAGGCTTTAGAGAGGAGTCTGCTATGTGTACAATGGACTATAAAGTAATGACTTCCTCACTTATGTAAAGATATCTTGCACACTGCCCAAAAAATAGTAAAGAGAAGAATCATGACCTCTTGCACCCCTGCAGCTCTTCTGCACCCCTAACATGTCAGTTCTCTGGTGTGACTTGTACTGTGAGGGTCTCTGGGTCTCCATTCAGGGAGAGACCTACACACATAACAGTTTGCCAATTCTCTGTGTGTAAGCTGTCCTAGTGGTGGTACACAAAACACTTGCTGTGAGTTGGCCAGTGCCAGACATGGAGCCATGCTGCAGTGGCTCACTTGTCCCTAGCTGTCAATGATATACCAGCTGATTTCACAACAGAGAGGCATGCAATTGCCTTTGTGAGGGGAACGCCACACCTGCATGTTAGCATCTTCTGTCAAATGCTTGTTCCTACTCTCTGTAACACTTAGCTGCTAGAAGAATACTATTGACACTAGCATCTGTCCCTGCCCTTGTAACCCAGCATGTCTGTGGACCCTCCTTCTCTCACACTCTAGAAGAGGTGAGTAGGCACATCTTCAATATTTATCTTCTTTCTGTTCCAGCATTCTGCAGACACCTGAACTACTAACTGAAAATGGGAAACTTGGGACATAGTTAGGGCTTTATCCCTGTATGCAAATGAGGATGGCAAATGTTGTCATTTGTTCACATCTGATCAGTTTAGTTATAATACAGCTGTTTAAAAAAACAAAATGGAATGTTTAGATGAATATGTACTGGTTTATTAAAAAAAAATGGGTAAAGTCCAGAATGTGATGATCAAATTAAGGATTTGGGTTTTGAAGAGTGTGTGGAACTAAAGTTATTTTAAGTTTAAATAAGATAATAGTGTCAGGCAAGCCTGGTTTCATTTTTTGAAGAGATACCAAGCCAGAATAACAGGAAACAGATTTTTTTTGTCTTTTTATAAGTAATGGTGCATATTGTTTTGCAAATGTGTGTTTAATTGATCTACTTATTAGTTCTATACATATCAGAGCTATGTTTAGTGACTACTTTCAGCAAGCATGCACATCTTTTTTTTTCCTCTCATTCCGTATACACTTTTCACTGTTAGATCATTAGATCAGTTAGTAGATGAGCAACTGGTACCACAAGTTATTGATCATGCAAACAGACATTGCCCATTCCTGCTTACAGGAGTTATAACAATCAAAGTGTGAAGGAATAGCACTATAGTTAAGGTCTTAACCGAACAGATACAAAGTACAGGGTTTCATTCTGATCTCTGTTTTTTGGCTAGGCTTGTAATATTGAATACTGAAATAAACACACTGAAAGCTTTGAAGGCAAGCATTACCAAAGATGAAAATACATGTATATGTCCAAGTGAAGCAAAGTCTTGCCACCACAGTGGGGGTAAAAGATCCAACTGTTTAGAAACCAACTGTTTAATAAAATACAATAAAATAATGCAGTTCAAAAACCATGATAAATCTTGATAAAACAAACAGGACATGAGCTTTCAGCTATCTAAGCCTTCTTCAGATCCTGACAATTCTTGTAATGCAAGGATATTTAAACAGGTAAGCATTAAAGAAAAAAAAATCTATTTGGGTAGTTTCCTTCTTTTCAACTTAGGTTTTAAAATAACCATACCATTAAGTTCTGGTTCCTTATCAGCCTGTAAGTTAGCTATCCAGCACATCTCTAAGTATTTTGTGTGCTTTTGTATGTCTCCACCTCTTAAACTTTCTTCCACTAATTACAAAAACCATAAATAGAAATTTAAGTGTAGGATCTCTTTTTATATGCCATGCCAAAGCATTATTTCTATTCTCCAGGTGTATATCACTCAAACAATGTGATATTCTCTCTTTTAAACATCTGTTCATCTTTCCCACATAGAAGCAAACACACTGTTCACATGTAGCTATGTATACAAGATTCTGACTTACACAATCAGCATAGACATTAAGCCTGTAAAGTCTATGTGCAATTGGATGTTCAAAAAGTTTTTTTCTATTAATAAAAATGCATGCCTTACATCTCCTACAGGGATATGTCCCTGTTTTTGTAATATGTATCTTCAGTCTCCTCCAAACATCTTGGCACAATAATCGCTTTAGGTTCTTCCTATTCTTGAAACAAAATTTCAGATGTTCCCCAGTTATTCTCCTGACACTGGGATCTGGTGTTAAAAGTTTCCAATTATTTTCTATTACCTGACATATTTGCTCTGCATCATTGCTGAATGTTAACAAAAACCTTATTCCCCCTTCTGTAGTATTAGTTCTTACTTTTTGATTGACTCCATCTGTACTGTCTTGCTTATAATAATATCTTCCTATGGACTGTCTCAAAGCCTTACTATCATTGATGGCTTTGCTAATTTCTTTACTATTGTAACCATGTTTGTTTAAGATTCTGTGTATTAGTATTCTGTGTTCTCTTCTGAGTATTTTTGTTGATAGTTTCCCTCTTCTATATTCTTCTAACAGTGACACTTCTTGTCTTAATTGCTTTATAGTTTTCTCTGTTCAGTACATTCATGATGGCATTTATTATTCTGTGTTCTCTTCTGAGTATTTTTGTTGATAGTTTCCCTCTTCTATATTCTTCTAACAGTGACACTTCTTGTCTTAATTGCTTTATAGTTTTCTCTGTTCAGTACATTCATGATGGCATTTAACTTCTCCCCTTCCTTTCCCTTACTGCCCAGTGTTTCTGTAGTAAGACTTTATCTATTGTTAATTTAGCTGCACAGTAATATATCCCATTTACTTCTATTTTATCACACAAATCTCTATGAACAGTCCTAATTACTGTGTTCATTTTATCAAACTTCTAACTTTATTGACTTTCTGTAGTCTATTTTTTTAATTGATTTTAATATGTCTGTCTGTCTCTATTAAATCAAACAACTCTTCTCTTAGATAATTTTCTTCTAAATTGAGGGCACATTCTTTGTTCTCCATTGACTACGGGCATTCTGCATTAAGTTCCAGAACATCTTCCTATGCCACATTCTCTTCAGTTTCATCCTATATCATCTGTTTCTCTTTCATATGGGCTCTCACTGGCCTATCATTCAACAACATTGACCGCGTTAGAGTTGCCACAGTTTCCTGTTCCTCCCCTAGCTTTACACCTCCAACTGAACTTTTGTACTGGTTTCCTATGGAAGGCTCCAAAGTATCTTCATATGGCAGCTGATCAGATGTTTCCTGCTCCACTGGTTTCTCCTTAATTTGGAGATCCATTGCTCCATCATGCTATGATGTTATCAGAGTTAGATTTTCTTCACTAAATCATTCACTTTGCAGGTAATCCATAACCTCAGTTTCTATTTCTTTAACTTCTCCATTACTAATCCTCCGTTCCACTTTTTTTCTTATTTTTTGAATTGTAAAATTTTCCATATCTGGATGCCTTTGCTTATATTTCTCTTCAAATATTTTAGGTGCTGATCTTTTTGTATTACTTAGTTTTGCTTTCTCCTTTGAATAAATTCTGCACCATATTAAATCTCTTTTTCTTTCCCATGTCCATATTTCTTCTTCAGATGTCTCTTGCTCCTCCTGTTTCTCCTTACTTGGGGGACCCGTTTTTCCATCATGCTGTGATATAACCCGTGTTAGACTTGCTACACGAAATCCTTCACTTCGCAGGTATTCCATAACTTCAGCTTCTAATTTTTTTAACTTCTGCTTTACTCATCTTCTGTTCTATGTTCCCTCCTTGTGATCTTATTTTTTGTATTGTGATATTTTCCATATCTGGATGCCTTTGCCTTTATTTCTCTTAGAATATCTTAGGGGCTGCTGTTTTTGTATTGATTAATTTGGCTTTGTTTGCATAAATATTGCACCACATCAGATCTCTATTTCTTTCCCATGTCCATGTTTCTTTTTTATACCTTTCAAAATCTCTAGATCTTGTTCTTTATACTTTAACACTTCCTTAGATGCTTCTTTTTCCAAACGGCCCAAGGTTTATTTTTCTATATAATATTTTTCATAAATCTGTTGTATTAATGAACACAAATTTTTATTTGAAGCTTCTGACAGCTTTTCTTGTGCAATTATTTTTCTTTCCTTTGATTTCTCTCTTAATCTTTTTGTATATCTTCTGTCTGGAAATTCTGGGCTTCTTGAATAATAGTAACAATACATAATTTCTTTCTTATCCTCAGTAATCTCCTCTATCATTTTTATGGCTGTTCTTTGGCCTGTCAGTTTTTTTCTGATTTTTGTGGACTGCTACTTTCATCTACAACACTGGGGGCATCCTCCCCCTAAGCCTGGCCTAGCCCCATTGTAGGAACGTTTCTGTGTCTTGGGGATTCTACACTGTCTTTCTTCTAGTCCTGGCAACAGTGTGCCTACCAGGATTGGGTACTTTTTTATCCTGGGACTTGTGCACTCAGCTATATTTTTATTTTTTAACCTACTTCTGCACATGATATATGTTATATAAAAATACAGTCTATATATCAGTGTCATCTTGGTGAGATTTTGTGAAAAACAGGGTCAGTCTCATGAATGTACTCACCAAGACTTGAGGATGAATTTAATTCCAGCAATACTGCTCTCCTTTGCTTGCTGATTTATCATCTGTCCATTTGGATTCCCTCTTCTTCAACAGGTGGCTCACTCACTAAAATTAGGTCTGTATAAAATTGTTTGAAAATGTCACTAGGTCCTTTTCATCTGTATAGTCTTCCTTCTGACATGCTAGTGTTTTCCTTTGTCTAAGTGGAGAAACATTTTCTTTAATGTATATGAATTTTGTGTTTTAGCTTTTTGTAACATTTGCTGGTTAAATGCCTTGCACAGGGTCACATAGTAGGCAAGAGTAGATAGTGGGTATCTAGCCCAGGACTCCTGCATGGTCTAGGTCTCTTAGAACAGCTCCAATTGTTTCTTTAACATTTTAGTTTGAGGATTCCATTTACTGCTATTTGCTGGTGATTTAGTGGTTAAGCTCCCATCCTTTTCTTAGGCCGCAGTCTATTTGAACAGTTCTCAGAATTAGCGTTTTTTTTAATCTTGCTGTTTGTTAACTGAACTGTGACACCTTGCTCTTGTAGTAACTATTACAAAATGTGCAGCAATGAGGCAATTTGCAAAGGAACTGTTTTTGCAAGGGCAGTAGCCAATGAGGTGAGGTATTGTGGACCATCTTTGAAAATAGCCCCAATTCTCACTTTAACATTTTTAGTCTGTGACTTTCCAAAGCTAATTTGCAAATACTCTTCAAGGAAAATGTAAAGTCTCATACAGTGTTTTATTTCACCAGTGTGAGTGGCTTTTTTATTTTGCTGCTTGCTAGCTGAACTGTTGATTTGTTATTATAGCAGTTATTGTAGGAAAACCTATAGCAGTCAGGCAGTTTGCAAGGGAATTTTTTTTAAGGTAATAGCTGTCTGATGTGAGGTTTTATGTACTTCTCTTATAACAGCTCCAGTTACTACTTCAACACATTTAGTTTGAGGCTTCTGTTTGTTTTATTCCCTATCTGTACATTGTTTGAGCTTCTGTACTGCTTTGAGCTTGCATTTATTTAAATATCTCCCAGAGTGAGTAGCTTTACTTTTTGATTTTGCTGTTTGCTAGCTAAATATTGGTTCCTTGCTGTGAAAGTAGATGTTACAGGAAAACCTACAGTGCTGATCTAATTAGCAAGGAAACTGTATTTTGCCAGAGTAATAGCCAGTTGAAGTGCAGTATTGTATGGTTTCTGTCTTAAAAGAGCCACGATTATTAATTAACATTTTTTAGTTTCAGGCATCTGTTTATTTCTTTTCTCTAGTGTTTTACTGTGCAAACTCCAATCCAATTCTGGGCCTAAGCTTACTTAAACAGCTCCCAGAGTGAGCAGACAAGACATGCACACAAATGATGTAAAGATAAAAGGTCCATTTTTTTACATTAATTTAAATGAAGCAAGGCATGAGGGAGCATGTGGGTCCTGAGGACTGATATTATAGTTGTAAGCAAGCTGTTTATAGATGGACAACTGACGTATCACCTTAGAGGACTAATATGTGGCTGTCTTTTTATTTGAGAAAATTACTTTAGAAGTATGCCTGTGGTGGGATAGCTGTCAATGTATACTTGTTTCCTACTAGAAGAATGTATCTAGTACCCAGACTAGGAGCCAGGAGTTAGAACAAAAATTACTTTTATATTAATTCTAGTGAGCTTAATGCTTTGCTCTTGATTGAGTTAAAAAGTGATGTTTTTAAATTTATTAGGAAATTGTATTTACGTGATTTTTTTAAGAATGAAAAATGTAGGGATGAAAATGGTATTGTCACTGAAGATATAGACTCGAGTGATGATAGTTTCTATTCATGTCATTCTGAAACGGGGATGGAGGAAAATGCATATTGTTATTTTGACACTAGTATGATAGAAGTGCATAGTAACTTTATACCACCATTTAGAAATGAAAATATTCAGCAACTATATTATGTTTTGAACCATGTCATTGAAAATGAATATTATGCTTTTTTTAAAAAGGACATAAAATATAATATAAGTAAGCAGGAGTGGCTATGTTTAAAAAAGTTGTGTGAAAATCATGAGCTGGTATTTAAGCCAGCGGATAAAGGGGGGAAGTTGATTTTTATGCATTTTAGGCTGTATTGGGAAATGTGTAACCAACGTTTGAGCAATGAGAATGTTTATAAAAAGGTACATAAAGATGTATATGATAAACCTTTATGTGAGTTTGATGAACTCATATGTAAAGGAGTTAGGTTAAAATACTTTACATCTGTGGATAAGGAAAGGAATTTCTGCAGAAAAGATTGTACTATGGCAACATTTTTTTGTCTGCCTAAGATCCATAAAACTGCGACCAACCCCCCCGGAAGACCCATAGTATCAGCCTGTAGTTACTTCACAAAAAATGTGGCTATTTTCTTACATGGTTATTTTGTTAAGGAAGTAATAAAACTACCATCCTATATTAAGGATTCGTTTAATTTTTTAGAGGAAATTAAAAGAAGTTAGGTAGGAGAAAGATATGTACTTTGTAGTAATAGATGTGGTTAGTCTTTATACGAACATCAAACATACTTTTGGGCTGGAAGCCTTGGAATTTTTTCTAGGTAGTAGTCCTAAAACTGAATATATCAAGGAATTAAACTTTTTTTGTTTAGAAAACAGTATTTTTGAATTTGATGATGTGTTATATAAACAGATGCAGGGAACGTCGATGGGGGCAGCATTTGCCCCCATGTACGTTAATCTCTTTATGGGTTACTTTGAAAATCTATACATCTATCATAATGAGTTCTATAGGAAAAATGTACTCAGATACTATAGATAGATGATCTCATTTTTATATGTAAAGGTGCCTTTGAAAAGGTGGAGGAATTTATAATAAATTTAGAGATGAATAGGCTTGATATCAGTTTTGATGGTTTGCAGAAAGGAATTGTGGTTAATTTTTTGGATATTTCATTGGAAGGTAGTAATGAAGGATGGGTAAGAACAAATGTTTATAGAAAATTTGAAACTCAAGATCACATATTATCTGGGACTAGCTGTCACCCTCCACATACCATCAAGTCAATTCCATATGGGGAATTTATGAGGGTAAAAAGAATATGTAATAATGTTGAGGACAGAAATATTGAAATAGAAAAAGCAATAAACATGTTTTATAAGAGAGGATATGATGAGGAACAAATTAATGAGGGAATAAGGAAAGTAATGATGGTTAGTGATGGAAATAAAAATAATAATAACATTAATAAAAATAAATATTTTGATAAAGATAAAGGGGAGAAAGAAAATATTTATTTTATATCTAAACACATGCCCTTTTCTGTTGAACTAGAAAGTATAGTGAAATATTATTGGAAAATTATGAGAAAAGAAGAGCAAGTAGTAAAGGACTTGGAGATGAAATTTACATATAGAAATGGAAGAAGTATAAGGGACTTTTTGGCACATGGTTCTTTTGGGAAACCTTTAAATATAGCTTCACAAGCTTTATTAGAGAAGGGCATGTTCCCCTGTGGGAATTGTGTGGTCTGTCAAATTATTGTGAAAACTTTTCCAGAAATGAATAGTAAAAATTATCAGGAATGTGGTTACTTTACCTGTAATAGCGTAGGTATAATATATGGGTTTAGGTGCCCCTGCAATAAATACTATATAGGTGAGAGTAAGAAAAATTTCTCGATCAGACTTATATTAGAGATATAAGAAAAGGCAGGCTGGTTAACCCAGTAGCAGAACATTTTTGTAACTTTCATGAAGGGAACCCTGAAGGACTGCAAGCAACAGTATTAGAACAGTGTAAGGAAGGTTTTCATAGCACCGGAGGGGTTGAAATATAAATTAAGACAAAAAGAATCCACTTTTATTCTGAAATATAATACCTTATGTCCGAAAGGTTTAAATAAGGAATGTAATTGGAAAAGATTTTTATAGTGGTTCTTTAAGATGTACTTATGCATAATTGGAAAATTGGGGGGGGGGGGGCTCTTTTTTATATAAAAGAAGCATGTGTTTTATTGAGAAAATGTACTCTGAAAAAGGCTGTGGAAGCCGAGGTGGTAGAGGATTTGGTCTCTTTTATGGTGTTAAAACGTTTTTTGCTTGCCGCTTGCTGCTAGTATTGCTGTTATTATTTTTTAATTAAAGAAGAAAGAAAGAAAGAGCCCGGTGTGGTTCGTGTTATTTCCTGACGGTTCCTGTGGATGTACTGGCCTATTGGTGTGTGGTAAAAAGACTGTTTTTCTTTTGAGTGTGGTTTATATAAAAATGACTTTTATATTAATTCTAGTGAGCTTAATGTTTTGCTCTTGATATTTCTACAAGGGAACCATCCCTCAACATACTTCAGATAAACCCTGCCTTTTTTATCTAGCAGTTTACATAAGACTTTGTTATTTCTTGGTTTTACTGTGTGGCGGTAACAGTATAATCTCTCTGATCTTTCTATTAAGGGAAATTGGTGTCTGATTTGCATGAGAATACACATACAGGCACAACACTAAGAAAGCAGAGAGTCAACTGTATTTTCAGAAACACTCACATCTGAGGCTGACAAATATATTTGAGTAGTTTAAAAAAGTCTGCAATTAGTTTTTGACAAATGTATACAAATATACAGAGTAATAACTCAGATTTAAGAACTAAGCCCTCGGTTATATTTCATTATAGTATGTTATTTCAAGGCAGAAAAAAATATTGTTCAAAGAATGCATAGGAGAACAGTTTTATAGTACGTAATAAGAGTTAATTTTGATTTTCAAACAAATTGTACAACTTAGTTACTGGGTGCTCTTTTATGTCATTGAAGTAATTATATGTATTGCTACACTTGGTCAATTATTGATCTTTAAGGATAATAATTGCATAGCTGAATTGGACAGCAACTTGGATTACCTTTAGAAATGGAGGCTTTTTACATCTTTACTGTAAATAATCTCTTGCATAATAGTTTTTAGGGAAATGAAATTTATGTCACTATTTCTTAAGGTGCCTACTAAAAACAGAACTTGAAATAACTTTAGAAATGGGCACCTGTAAACACTCTTTTATATAATTCATTTTTAGGGAAATGCAATTCATGTGACTAATTTTTATGGTGAAAACCCACAGGAAAGTTATTTCAGCTGTAAGAAGATAAGAAACATGAGCTGCATAACAGACAATTAAAAAGGAATGACAAAAATATTTGTCACTCTCCTGCAGGAGAAGACTTATAAGGAAAGTGTTTCTAAACCTCCCTGGACTACATGAAAAGGGACATGGAAGAGCTCTCGGATCATGTGGCCCAGGCAGGTATGACCCTAGCTCTGAGTAGCATCCCGCCTTCGCCCAGAATGATACCACAGTATAAGGACAAAATGATTGACTTCAACAATTGGCTAAGCTTCTGGTGTCATTCAAAGGGGATCCAGTATCTGTCTGCCTGGGAAGACATGATCAACAAACTGTGATGCTTTGCCAGAGATTGTCTGCACCTGTCACCCCTGGGATTCAGGTTACTGGCTAAAGCTCTTGCCACCCCTATAGTGCCTTTTTTAGGCAAGGTTCAAAGGACAAAACCACCACCGTAACAGATACAAGCATGCAAAATTTGAAGGTAATGCTACTCAATGCTAGAAGTCTAAACCTCAAAATGCGCTCTCTGGAGGCACTCCTAAAAATGGAGAACATCAATATCTGTGCAGTAACTGAGACCTGGTTCAAGGTTCCAGAGAGCACCCCTGCAATACCAGGTTACAACTCTTACCACACTTTTTGGCCACCAAACCAAGACCGAAACACTAAAGGTGGAGGAGTGTCCATATTCACCAAGGATATTCACACCTCCAGACTAGTTGCCCAACACAATGCATCTGAAATTCTCCAGGTGCAACTAACACTAGGTAAGACTGCAATCCAAATTGTAGCTTGCTACAGATCCCCCACCATGCACCACGATTCTCACTATACCTTTCTAAATATACTGGAAAATATTAAGATATAACCAAACACCCTAATACTGGGTGATTTCAACTACCCTGCCATTAACTGGGACAACTACTCGGGTACCAACACCTTTTACCAATGGTTCTTGGAATTCATAAATTTCAACACCCTGGATCAGCTAATCCATTGTCCCACCAGGGGCTCCAATATCCGAGACCTGGTCATTACCAATATGGGATATAGATGATCCACACCAGTGGTCACCCCCTCATTGGTCAGGTCTGACCATAAGCAAATCACCCCTGACATGCACATCCCAGCCCCAACCCCAGTAAGAAAACCTCTGTAAAAAACTTCTCCAAAGCCAACTTCATGCTACTCAAGTCAGAAGTGACAAACTTCATGACACCCATGCAGACAGGATCTGAAAGTTTGAATGCTAAATCCTACACTGAGGCACTGTACGAGCACATCCACTCATGCATGAATTGTGCCATCCCAACTAGAACCAAGATGCTCTCCTCCAAAAAAAGGAAGCCAATCTGGTGGTCCCCTGCCATAAACAAACTATACAACAGAAGGAAGAAACTGCTGCAGAAAAGAGGAAAATCCCAGGATGCAAAAAACTCCCTCACCAGCCTCAGTAAGAAGCTGAGATCCCTCATAAAATCCTCTAAAGCTAGTTACGAAAATAAAATTGCCAAAGATTCCAAAGACAACCACAAGGCATTCTATAGTTATGTCAATAATCTAAATGGCAATGCTCAGATCTGCTCTGAGCTACAACAGAATGGCATTAAATATACTGATCCCAAGGATATTGCCAATATCCTGGCAGATTGATTTAGTGCCAACTTCACCCCCCCAAAGAGCCCATCTCAGTACCAAAAAATTGCCAAATTCTGGTAATCACGGCCACACAGGTAGAAACTGCACACTCCAAAGCTAAGAATACAGCATCCATGGGACCAGATGACATCCTGAGCTGTGTACTACATGAATTACAAAATGAACTGGCACCTCACCTAAGTGTCATGTTTAATCATAGCCTCACCTCAGGCTTCATGCCCACTGAGTGGCACACAGCTAAAGTTATCCCACTCCACAAGGGGGATCCATCTTGGATCCTGGGAACTACCATCCCATCAGTCTGATGAGCCTGATCTGCAAGGGCATGGAATGCATTATCATGGAACTTATAAACAAAGACATTGGCAAACTTCAAATACTGGATCCCACCCAGTTTGGGTTCAAGAAGGGCCAATCTTGTCTTCTGAACCTGATTGACTTCTTCGAATCAGTCTTCAGAGCTGTGAACGAGGGTAAGGTGGTCCACACAGCCTATCTGGACCTTGCCAAGGCCTTCAACACCATCTCCCACTCTGGAATCATAGATAAACTTACTAAGCTGGGCATAAATCCCTATGTCACTCGATGGGTTGCCAACTGGCTTACAGACAGAACCCAGACTGTAAAAGTAGCCGACTCCAAATCCAGCTCCAGACAAGTGACAAGTGGAGTACCTCAGGGTTTAGTCCTGGGACCGCTCTTGTTCATAGGTTCATAGATAGGTACTAGGCTATCGGCCCAAGGGCCTACATAAGCTTAGCCAACAAGGTTCCCTGGCTTATGCCACCCAAGAACGTTATTTTCCTGTGCCACTGTTGAGCAGAGACACAGAAGTGATCCCCGGGGTGCATTTCCTATTTCCCATGTACTCATCAAGATTTTTCTTGAAGAGTGCTAATGAAGAACATTGCTTGACATAGATGGGTAGCCTGTTCTAGAGTATGGGAAGTCTCTGGGACAGGAATCTATCCCTCCAGCATGTCCTGTTTATTGTGGTGACAAGGTTTGTTTGGCATCTACTTCTCTGAAGTACAGGCCAACACTAAGGGACTCTGGCTAACAACGTTCGCAGATCACTGCAAACTGGGAGCCATTACTGAATCCCCAAATGATGTGGATATTCTACAAAAGGGCCTTACAGAAACAGATGCTTGGTGCCAGAGCCATGGGCTCAAGCTTAATGCCAAGAAATGTATAGTTAT
The DNA here is from genome assembly GCF_019279795.1 of Protopterus annectens. Lineage (NCBI taxonomy): Eukaryota > Metazoa > Chordata > Ceratodontiformes > Protopteridae > Protopterus > Protopterus annectens. The sequence continues at coordinate 541,764,409 of NC_056729.1, read as the reverse complement.
CCCCTTTGGGAAAAACCATGTACCCATGAATTACCACATAGGTGGCAGTACACTAAACACTGAAAGTGTGATGAGAGACTTAGGGACACAGGTGGACAGTGCTCTCACCTTCGATAACCACATTGCACAACAGTCAGGAAATCCTTCTATGTGGCACACCTTATCATTAAGGGCTTTTCGTCCAGAAAAAAGGAGGTTATTGTCCCACTATACTCATCCCTCATTAGACCCATTATAGAGTACAATGCCCCATTTGGTGTGTACCTCACAAGATATCTGCAACAGCTGGAAAGGCTTCAGAAATACCTCACTAAAAGAATCACACGCCTATAGCAGATGCCCTATGCTGACCGTCTAAAAAAACTCCAGCTATACTCTGTGGCATATCGTCTACTCAGAGGCGATCTCTGCTTAACATACAAGGCCATGTCAAACCCTGAGCTGTTGGACATGCTCCACTTAAAGAAATCCAAATCCCTCAGAGCCGCTCCAGGGATATAAACCTTGTCATCAAAATGAACAAAACATGCTGGAGGGATAGGTTCCTGACTCAGAGACTCCCCAGACTCTGGAATAGACTGCCCATACATGTGAAGCAGAGTGCCTCCTTGACCCTCTTCTAAAGGAACCTTGACAATTGGATGGGAGATAGGAAATTCACCCCGGGGATCATGTCAGTCGCCCTGCTAGACAGGGGTCCAGGGAAGTAAATATTGTGGGAAGAAATATCCAGGGAATTGTTATGGCTAGGCTTGTATTGGCCCTAGGGCCGATAGCCTAGTACCAACCTATGAACCTATAAACTCATTTGATGAAAAAGAAACTATAATACAGCCAGTAATAAAGGTACAAAATATGGAAGCAAATATTAACACATTTAACACCTAAGGGCAGGAAAACACTTAAAAATACAGAAAATGATATATAAAAGAAAACAATAAATGTTAAAAAGGATTGTGAGAATTTACATGTTGTTAATAACAAAAAAGCAGGCTGGACAAAATGAAGTAAATCTAGAAATGGGGTATACAGATTCATGAAAAACGACTTCTTAAGATGAAGTGGAAAACTAAGAACAAGGATACAGAAAACGATATATAAAGGAAAACAATAAATATTAAAAAGGATTGTGAGAATTTATATGGTGTTAATAACTAAAAAGAAGGCTGGACAGACTGAAGTAAATCTAGAAATGGGGGATGCAGAATCATAAAAAACAACTTAAGATGAAGTGGAAAACTAAGAACAAGGACAGAATAAAGTAAATTTAGAAAAAGCATTTACAGATTCAAGAAAAAAGACTGCTTAGAACGAAAAGAAAAATATGTAGTCAAGGAAGAAAATTTTGAACAAAAGGAAACACTGATACGTCGTAACTAAAAAACAAAATTAGGGAGGCACATTTAAGCAGAAGGAAAAAACAATAATGAGGTAGACAGAAATAGTACTGAAGCAGTTATAAGGTAAATAACAACTGTAGCAATTTAAAATATGACCACTATGATTTCAGTGCACATTTAGGACATGAATGTGAAAATGAGAAGAAATAAATGCAGCCTGGATGGAAGTTAAATTAAAGAAAATAATCAGCTCAGAAATATAAGAAAATAATGGAAGTGTTCAGGACATTGCAAATGTAAAAATGTTACAGTTAGGAAATGTAGAAAGAGGAGACTGACAAAATGTGGCAAGGACTTAACTCTGGTGAAGAAAGCAATGATTAAGCTGTAAAAGTACAAAAAGAACATAAGAAAACACCTGCCTCCTATAGTTAGTGAAACAGAATTGTCCACTAACTTACTGAACTTATCTCTCAGAATTGTCCACTAACTTACTGAACTTATCTCTCAGAATTGTTCACTAAATTACTGAACTTATCTCTCAGAATTGTCCACTAACTTACTGAACTTATCTCTCAGAATTGTTCACTAACTTACTGAACTTATCTTTCATTATACTATATTAGAAGAGAATATTAAACAGACATCAAAGGAAACATTAGTTATTAGTGATTCAGTTTTTAAGGGCATGGATACTTACATATGTAGGAATCTCAGTTTCAAGAGAATTGTGATGGCTTTACCTAGTGTCAAAGTGAAAAACATTTTGAAGATCCTACATACATTAGCACATAACAAGAAGATTTAACAATATGATTTTGCAAAAGGGCATAAATAATGTACCATCTGGAGAGTCACTGGTGGTAGCTAGAGAAACTGAGGAACTGTTAATAGCAATCATATCTGTAAAAGGTAAACTAACCTTTTCAGAGATTACACATTGGGATGGTGTTGAATCATGTGTTAATCACAAGACTGATTTGGTTAATGCATATTGAAGTAAGATGACCTCATTGCAGGTATAAAATTATATTCCCAGTTCAAATATGTACCAAAGCCTTCAGGTTATAAATTCATATACAAATCATTTGACAAAAACAGAGAAGATAATGTTGTTGAAAACCATAAATTTAAGGCATGTTTTCAGTGTATCAATTCATCACCAAATCAGATAGCTGCAAACTGGTGCTTTTAGCAACAAATATGTGTAGCCTCACCAGTAGGGTCCCCTTACTTGTAGAAGCGCTACAGACCAGTAAAGTAAATGCAGACATAACAATAGAAACATTGGTAAGAAAAGAAGAGTGGTTATCAGTCATTCATAATTTGTAGAACCTTTCACTGGTATAGGCATAAAATGATCAGCATTGGGGGTGGAGTAATGATATTAGTGAAAGAAATAATACTGAAGTAGATATAAGATAACAAGTACATACATTGAAATATAACCACTATGCTGTGACAGAGACTGATTTAACAATAAAAAAAAAAAGCAAAATTGACATTGTCAGTATAACTTTACATATAGATAAGACATGTATCCCTGTTGTAGGCACATGTAGATCTTTAAATCAATAAAATTGGATGAAGTACTGAATTGTTTTACTGCTGAAACCTTTGAAACTACAGTTATTAATCAAGTAGGCTGACTGGATACACACAGTTCTTTTTCAGGGGTACACAGAAACAATGTCTGGTCAGGTGACTTGCTCAAGGCTACAAAGTTGGCAAACAAGGGCTGAGTGAATCAAACCCTGTACCACAGGAGCTACAGCTCACAACCTTAACCTCTGTGCCAACTGCAAATTTAAAGCATTATAGCAGGGGTCATAATCTCCCAAGAACCAACTGGGGTATAGTGGACAACACAAGTCAGATGAAGAAAATGTTTAATACATTTTTACAAGACAATGACAATGAGTCAGTAGAAGTAGTTAGCCCACATACATGGTAAGAAGGTCCTAGATATGTTTTGCATTCCAAACTAACTAAAGGAAAATATGTGTCTGATATTACTCCCTGAGACATGGTTAGATCATTCAGTTGTCTCGGCATTTATCACCTTTCCAGCAAGACAGCGTACTAAATATAGGAAGGAAAAACTGCTGCGGAGTGATGTATTCAAGCACAAGGACACTAATGTGATGTGGAACATTGTAAAAAGCCAAATCTTAAGTTCAAAATGGAGAAAAAAACCCCAAAAAGAACAGGAATAAAGAACCATAGAACCGTTATGTAACTAGGTATACTAGAAGTTTAATAAAACAAAGAAACAAATTAATGAGGAATGGAAATCTAGGTAAGGGCATATATATATATATATATATATATATATATATATATATATATATATATATATATATATATATGCGTCTAGGACACATGCTCGACTAGCATATGTCCGAATCACAAAACATCGAACACACATACACGAAAGCGCTTTACATCGAAAAGCGCTTCCGTGTATGTGTAGTTCAAAAAAAAAATTTACGTTTCTGCAGGGGGGCTTTGCCCCCCTGCATCCCCACACCCCCCCTACTTTATTAGTCTCACTCTGAGATCGTACTACAGTGGGGAAAAGGGAATTTTCCCTTACTCACACTGTAGTCCGATCTACGAAACAGGCACAAATACACAGAAGTGCTTGTCGATGTTAAGCGCTTTCGTGTATGTGTGTTCCATGTTTTGTGATTTGGACATATGCTAGTTGAGTATGTGTCCGGATCCCATTTATATATATATATATATATATATATATATATATATATATATATATATATATATATATCCATATTTAATAGAATGGATAAGAAAATTAAGGGATAATAAAAAATGCCTTCTTTAAGTAAATTGAAAAAGATGAATACCAAAGATATATGTACAACTATCTCATAGATAATAATATATAATTTAAGGATAAAAGAAACTAGCAAACTTATTTACTTATTTTATAAGATCATATGGATCAAAGGGATCAAATAAATCTAAAAGAGATCACAGAAGGGAAGCGAGCAGTCCAACTATCAGAGAGGAAGATGTAAACAGAATTCTGCCTAACCTATATTATAGGGATTTAAAGAAAAAAGATATTCTGGTCAAGCCTTTAAAATTATTTACATGTCTAATTTTGAGCAGGCAGGAGGACTAGATAGTTAGAAATTTGTCAGAGTTAAACCAATATAGTAAGAAAAAAGTTATTTTATTTTACTTGAATTTGTTAGATGGGTAGAACACTGATCCCCTTGGACCTATTTCAGTCTCAGCCTGGGGCAGACATAACAGATGTATGACATTATACAGAGTGTAACTGATATGACAAAGCTCTTTTAAGGGCGATAGTGTGCATCTATTTGTTTTTCAATAAAGAAGTTTGGGTTACTAAATAAGTTATAAATGCTTGATTACTCTGGTCTCAAATGAGCTTATCTAGAGTACATGGTTCTTTTTTCCTTGGTTTTAGAATTCTTACACAGCAGCTTTGCTGCTCACAAGTACTAGTTTTCACTGATGCCTATTGGTTTTCCTTATGGGACGGAGGTGTCTCCCCCAAAGGCTGGAAAACTATTGTGCCTAAGGATCTGTGTTTTTTTTAACTCAATATATGCACATATTATAAAAAAGTAAATATCAGAATTGTCTTGAGGGTAATCACTCCACGGTCCTCTCCACAAAAGCAACATTCCAACACTGAGATGTTAACAAGCCACAACACTGATAAGAACTACTCAGCTTGTGAACAATTGTATGTCTTTTTCTGTTCACATTTCCCATTGTTAACTTTTTTACTGTATTATCTGTTGCCAAATAGAAACCAAAGTGTCACGGTGATTGCCTTGCCACTAGAACTAGCTGGCTGTCTCTCTCCCCCTTGTCTATTTCTGCCTCTTGTACTTAAGTCTCCTCCATTCTATATATTCCTGGTTCCCTAGGACAATTCCACCTAGCTTACTTTAACGTACCAGCCCCGCTACATACTTCTCTGCTTTCCCTCCCTTTCTGATCTAATAATTTTCTCACTGACCCCTATTTGTCTTCTCAGACTACATGCTGCATTGTCCTCTCTACTGTTATCTGGCTTCTCAGCTTCTATTACCCTGTCTTCTTCATTGGGCTCTATCTAATCCCTCTCCCTGTTTTTCTATTTGAAATACTACAATTGTGGGATGAAAGGTGTGGTATATTTAGGGTTTTGTGAGGCTTGTATAGGGTTTTATGCGGGTAAAACCGAGCAAATTTTTAGAAGAAGAGTATATGAGCATTTTAATGATATCACCAACCATAAGGAAAGCAATGCTTTTTATAAACACTCTTTGATTTGTGAAAATATGCGTATAAAATTTATTATACTTGAACAAATTGCACCGGATGTTAGAGGTGGTAGCTGGGAAACTAAATTGGAATATCGGGAATTATTCTGGCAGTTGAAACTTGATGCCAGTAAGTTTCCTGGCATGAATGAAAATATTAACATAAATAGTGTTTTAAAAATGAGGCAAGCTAGATTGTAATAACCTAAAATTTTAATATTTGGTTTTGCCAACTAATGGAAGTTAATTTTTTATGATAGTTTTTATATATATTGTATTAAGTTTTTAGAAATGAAAGTGTTTATACTTTGTATTTAATATCTATGTATTTTATTTTATAAATTGGTTCAATTAATGGGGTCATGTGATTTTGTAAAGAGTATAAATTAATAGAAGTTGAGCAGTATTTGTTTCACCTTGATAAAGCTCGGTAGTAGCCGAGCGAAAACGCTTGGTTGTATATTTTTTATTGCATTCAGCATCGTTAACTGGATTTAATAAAGGCTTTACTGTTAAGCTGCATTTGTGTTGGTATTTGCCATGCAAAGGGACTTGAAAATAATATTGTTTGTGAGCTTTCCGGGTTCTATTTCTGTTTCCAGACAATAAAAAGATTTTCTAGCTGCAGACATTCTGTCTCCTAGCTGAGATAAACACTGTTGTAAACAATTCACTTATTTTCTTAGAGTTTGCAAGTCAACTCTGTTAACTCTGTAATAACCTATTGAGCTATTTTTCATGGTGGTAACCTGTTACAAGACTGTCTGCTTTACTGAATATATGGACTGTATTTAAGGTACTGCAATGTGTATATAGCGCCAATTCTCAGCTCCCCCTTCCCACTACATATAACCTCCCTGATACTACCTCTACAGCCTCCTTTGCTCTCCATTCACATTCTTTATACCTTCTCTCCTCTAAAACATTGTATTAATTTTTTTTTTTTTTTAGGAAATATTGCCTGAAAAATCCACCAGTGGCCAAATGTCACCATTACCTCCGTAATCACTCCATGGTCCTCTCCACAAAAGCAACATTCCAACACAGAGACATTTGCAAGCCCTACCGCTGATAAGAACTACTCAGCCTGTGAACAATTGTATGTCTTTTTCTGTTCACATTTCCCACTGTTAACTTTTTTACTGTATTATCTGTTGCTAAATAGAAACCAACTCGTCACAGTGATTGCCCTGCCACTAGAACCAGCTGACTGCCTCCCTCCCCCTTGTCTATTTCTCCATGTTGTACTTAAGCGACTTCCATTCTATATATTCCTGGTTCCCTAGGACAATTCCACCTAGCTTACTTTAACGTACCAGCCCGGCTACATATTTCTCTGCTTTCCCTCCCTTTCCCTCTAATAATTTTCTCTCTGACCACTATTTGTCTTCTCAGACTGCATGCTGCACTGACCTTTCTATAATTATCTGGCTTTTTAGCTTCTATTACCATGTTTCCTGCATTAGGCTCTATCTAATTCCTCTCCCTGTATCTTTCCACCAGGAAATGCCACCTGCATTAGTGAAATTACTTACTGATTGTTTCTGGCAAAAATCGTGACCAAGGGTGTTGCATACCTATCCCTACTCCTCACTCACCCCCAATATTGAATTCCCCTCCCTCCTATGATGCCTTGTACCATTTAAATGCCCTAATTGGCGTTCGGCACCATTATTCTCTTTTTGCTTTCCCCTCTGGTACTAGTGGAGTGCGTTGCTCGCCTTGCTTGTACTGCATCATAGGAATGTTTTATTTCTAAGCTACCTGGAATCACTAGAGTCAAGGTAATTACCTCCAGCTTTTAAACTTAACTTGTTGCTAAATCAGCACTATAGCTGTCTGTTTTTTTGGGTTACTTATAAACCACATGTTTGTAAAGCAAAGCGGTCATCTCCGGCCTACAATATTGATTGGGTTTCTGTATATATCTCCCATTCTATACTTTTATCTATTATTATTTATTTTTTATTTTATTTTTCTTTTGTTGACTGGGAGTGTCTGACTGATCAAAAAGCCCTTTTTTAGCGGAGGCCCAGGAAGAAAAGCTCCAGACACATATATAGGACAATTACAATAGCAATTAGACATGCAATATTAGAGAAAAAGAATAATACAAGAATTATTTAGGCATACAATCATCATTACAATAATTATCAAGTTATATAATATGTAAGCAAGCCAGATGAACAACAATAAGCATGAGTTGTAAGAAGTAGTGGTTTGACAGGAATATGCTAATTAGATTTTATTAAGGCAGTATACAGCTTAGTAAAGGGGACAGACTGATAGTAAAGGAAGTAGGTTGAATAAGGATCTAAACTGGTTACTTTGAAACTAAGAAGGGAGGATTTTGGTCAGGGAGGGTGTGAGCAGAGGCAGGTCCAGTGTTTTTTAAAGTAGTCTTTGGTGGCTATTTTAAATTGTTTGGGGTTTGTCAGATTTCTTATTTCTAGAGGGAGTTTGTTCCATGCAATAGAGGGTTGGTAACTATATAGGTTGGTGCCAGTTTTTGTTTTTGGTTTGTGAACCTTTAATAAGTCTTGGGTTGCAGTTCTGAGATGTCTGGTAGGAGAGTAATGTGAGATGAGAGATGATAGTGCTGGGCAGAAAGATGGTTGATATAGAATGGAGTGGATCATTTGTAGTTGAGATTGGAGTAGCAGGTGAGGTAGTTCAAGCCAGTTTAGGAATTTGAGGGAGAGGCAGTGATGAGATTTATGTAAGTGTTGTGCTGTGAATCTGGCTACCTTGTGATAGGTTGTTTCTAGTTTGGTAAGTAGAGATGAGTTTAGATTAGTAAGTATTTCGGAGAAGTAAGTTAGACAAGGAAGAAGATAGGCATGGGATAGATTATGCCTAGCTTCAGTGGTGAGGAATCGTGTATTTCTGTACAGAAGTCCTAGCTTCTGATAGGTTTTCCTGATGCAATTGTTAATATGTAGATCAAATTTTAGTTCATCGTCTGTGGTGATGCCAAGTAGGTTTGTGTTGGTATTGATGGCAGTAAGAGTATTGTTTAAGGATGTTATAGTAAAGGAAGATTTGACGTGGTTAACAGATTTAGGGAGAAAGAGAAGCAATTTCATTTTTTTAGGGTTGAGGATAAGCTGGTGTTTATTGAGCCAAGTCTCAACAGAGTTGAAGGATATCTGGCTAGTTGATAGCAGTCCAGAGGGAATTTGCCTAAAATGCATTAATAGCTGTCAAGATAGCTTTAAACTCAATGGTCATATGCCTTGAGATGTTCATTAAGTGCGAAGTGTTCTGTGTGTACATGTATAACGAGGCTTAACCTCCATTCTCTAACATATCTACTCGCTGTTTGTTGCAGAATTGCCAGTATATACATGCATGTTATTGGTTATAAAGCTTCACTTGTACAGTCTCTTTACTTAGCTGTTAGATGGTCATCACATAGCTTTTCACTGTTAGTCCTGCTGGTAACTCCGTTGTTATACCTGAACCAAACCCAGTGCTTGAGTCTTGTATTCCTCACCATTGTGTGATGCTTTAATAACTATTTCCTGCATTATGGTGCATACCTAGGTACTGTTTGTTATTGAGCTATTTACGTTGTAATAACCTATTGAGCTATTTTTCATGGTAGTAACCTGTTATAAGACTGTCTACTTTACTGAATATACTGATAGTTTTTGACTGTATTTAATAGCTTAATTCTTGAAATTAAATTAGCTATTAAGCCATAACAATGGCACCCCACTGTGCTGAATAGGACTGGAGATGGTAGGTCTGAAAGAAGCTTTTGTTCATTAGCTCAGTAAAAAGAGGGGAGGCTCCAGGGCACTGCCATAAACATTTTCTGCTGAACTAGGCTCTATCTAATTCCTCTTCCTGTATCTTTCCACCTGGAAATAGCACCTGCATTAGTGAAGTTACTTACTGATTGTTTCTGGCCAAAATTGTGACTAAGGATGTATACCATCTTCGTTCGCCCTCACTCCACTCGGGCTCAGTCCACTCCTCTACCCTACCTCCATTCCCACTCACCCCTGCTCCCATTACCTTTATACTCTTCTGTCTCCTCTCTTAACATACTTTCAACCAACCACACTCTCACACTGTGTTTACATCACTACCCAACAGCCATATCAGTTCCTCTAAAATTCACCTCCATTCTTCACCTCTTCGCTAATACACCTGCATATAAAACACTAGTACCCAAACCGCTCACAAGTACTAAATCACCCACACCACCACACACTTCTTCCATCACATACTTATACTACTGCAAAGACAACTCAATAATACCTGTACCTACTTCCTCTCATAACATGGCATACAAAATACTATTTTCTCAACCAATACTACTGACAATCCTTGTTCTACTTGCACAAATCACCTCATATCACAACAAACCTCACCACATATTACACCATCATACCACTTCAACCTTTTACACAACAAACAAAATATCTCTCACATTTTACTTCTCCCACATAGCCCACAAACACACTTCTATCCACATACCCTTAAAGCCATCTCACCCCCACACCATGCCAATATCCTATCCATAAAATATCATAAGCATGTAACTAACATAAAAAACAAAGTACAAATAGCAACCAGACTCTCTCTCTCAGTGGGGATATACATCCACATCCTGGTCCAACTGCTAATTATTCCTACTTACCCAATCACAATCTATCTTACAACGAATTCCAACTTCCTAGACAAGCGAATGACATGCCCATTCTAAATATGAATGTTAGACGTATTAGCATAAAGTCCACGACCTTTATGCCAATCACTCCCAATACTCTTAGGATATAGTACTATTGCCAGAAACCTGCCTAAAACTTGATATCTCTAATAATGAAATCATAGCACCAGGCTATAATATGCTACATAAGGACTGCACTTCAAAAATGGGAGGTGGTGTAACTATTCTATTTAAAAAACATCTACTTGTTGAAAGTCTAGACATTGACACTCCTAATTTAGGTAATTTGGATATTATAACTGTAAGATTAAAACTTAACTCTGGAAAATCTATCAATATAAATGGCTGCTATGTACCTCCTATCAACAACTCAACTATCCTGGAGACTCTACTCTGCTGGGCTTCTGAACTGATCCAACATGAAACCATCGTATCGGGGGACTTCAACATTGACTGGACAACATGTGACTCCAGTTCTCCCACAAACTTCACCAATCTGCATGGATATTCTCAGATTATCCATTCCCCCACTAGAATCAACAAAAGTTCAAACAGACAATCAATACTTGATTGGATTTTGACAAACAGACCATCTCTCATATGTCATTCTGGCTGCCACCCTGACAGCATGAGTGACCACTTACCTACAGATGTAATTAGACATTGCACCAATCAGGATAAGCCCACTACTTATTAGATAATATGAAACAAGAAAAACTTCAACCCTTCTACCTTCAATGTAGCACTAAAAAGATGTAACTGGGCTCCTCTCAGGAACCTTAACCGGAAAGATGCTGCCCTTTACTTCAACTTAACCTTCCTAAACATCCTAAACTCCCAAGCCCCTGACAGAAAAATTAGAGTCAAAGCTAACTTATCCCCTTGATTGAGCAAAGAGACTAGATCCTTGCTGAAATCCAGAGATAAAGCCTGGGCACCCTGGCACAAAACTGGATCCCACATAGATAAGCAGGCATATCTAGAGAAAAATGTTAAAAAGGACAAAACCATCTACTACCACAATCTCCAAACAAAACATCAAAATAACCCCCAAAAAGTCTGGTCTGCCATTAACAACATACTCCTTCCTGGAATATTGGGTACTGCCCCTCCTAATATAACCAACACCACACTCAGTATTGCCACCCATTTCAATAAGTACGTCACTGAATCCATCCTCACTCTAGCTAACCCACAAAGCAATCAATCCTCCAACCTACCACCTCACAACTATACTAACAACAATGGCTTTACTCTACAACCTATCTCCACCAACTGTATTAAAAAAGCTCATTATGAAACTTAAACCTACCACCCTGGCCGATGGCAAACTACATGCTGAGTTTCTGAAAATAGAAGCTGAGGCCATAGGATTCCCTATTTCTATTCTAATCAACTGCTCTATCTCTGAGAACCTAGTCCCTGAAATATGGAAAACCTCATACATCATCCCACTCTACAAAGGGGTAACTCAGAAGAGTTAACTAACTACAGGCGAATAACAATACTCTCACCACTGTCCAAAATACATGAGAGGTGTGTACACACCCAACTCATGAAATACCTTAACAACCAGAACCTCCTCACAAACACTCAACATGGTTTCAGACCTTATCAAAGCACTACAACAGCCCTCATGTCTTTCTGTCAAACAATAGATAGCCACCGTAACAACGGTAAGTATGTATCTGTTATCTTTCTGGATCTCTCTAAAGCATTTGACATGGTTAATCATAACATACTCCTTAATTCCCTCTCAAAACTCAATCTTAGTAAACCCACCGTCATGTGGTTTCAAAGCTACTTGCCTGGTAAGCAACAAGCAGTACAGTGGAGACAGGAACTCTCTCCTCTACTACCAGTCACACTGGGTGTTCCTCAGAGCTCTATCCTGGGACCCTTACTGTTCTCCATCTTCAGTAATAACCACCATTCTTCTCTACATGCCTCAGTCATCCAACATGCTGATGACTCTACAATAATCTGTTCCTCTCCTACCCTCCAAGAACTCTACTTATTAAGACAAGTCTCTTTCCTTTCTGTGGAAGAATGGCTTACTAAATCTCAGCTAATACTTACCTCCAACAAAATCAAACGTTTTGTATTCCACCTTACTAACCACTCCACTTCCACACCCACTTTTTATCACCTCTAACAATAAAACAACTATTTCTCCAATTAACCACACCAAACTCCTAGGAGTTGAGATCGACTGTTATATGAAGTTTGACATTCAAATCTCACTAACCATAAAAAAAAAGTTCACAAAACATTGGGGGCTCTATATAGAAATAGACAATTTCTCACAAACACTACCAGAGCCAAAATAGCACAAACCCAACTCATCTCCACACTTCTCTATGCTTCTCCTATTCTCACCAGTCTTAGAAAAACAGACTTATCCAAACTTGAGGCATGCTATAATACAATTGCAAGGTTTGCCAGTAATAGTCCACATCAAACACATCACTGCACACCCCTTAAACAACTCAACTGGCTTGAACTTCACCATCTTTTCTGTTATAGCCAGCTTATAACCGCACATAAGATTCTCTACTACCCTGATAATACTTCCTTACTCCAGTACTAGAGTACTACGGAGCTTTTCTCCCCGGGCCTCCGCTGAAAAAGGACTTGTGTCCACTCAGACTTTCCCAGTAAACAAATGTAAAATAAATAAATAAAATAATAGTAAATGGCACACAGAACATAAGACATGTTTCTCTGAAGTTATTAGATACAGCAGTTGAGCATCTCGGGTCAATTTCAGGTCCGTATATTTTTAGTCTGTACATCCACAATCTAAACATTTCCAGCTAATGCATTCTAATCTATGTATATTGATGACAAAGGCAGGAAAATGTCTGAAGAGTTTATGCGAATGAGCAAACATTGCTCTTTTTTACGGAATAGGTGATTATCTTACCTTTTACTAGTATTGTACTCCACCTTACATTAATACCACTGTTATCCTGTTGAGTTGTTTTGTGATATCTGACCTGTACTTCCCACTGTGAATTCATAGATCAGACTCAATGACCTACCTAAAGCATGTTAGAGAAATGTCATTAATACTGTTTATTTATAATTGTATTATTTATTATTTATTTTGTTATTTCCTAATTGGGTAAACAGTTGGATCCCTGGATCTTTTAAGCCATGACCTGGAACACAAGCACAAGGTTTAAATATGTACATATATATGGAAAAACTCCATATTATTGAATGTTCACAATATTGAGTGCTTGTCCTGCAGGCAGAACTGATGGAGTACTCATTTGAATGATTTTTCCTGCAGTACTTTGTGGAACAGCAGGGAGTGGGAATTTGTTCTTTCCCTACTGTTGTGTGATCTCAGAGTTGGTATATATAACTAATAGGGGAGTAGGGCAAAAAATGTGAGTTTTTTTCATTATTTTTAATCTCAGTCATGTAGGATTGATGTTTTGCCATTTGATATTTCAAAGTACATCCATATATATATATATATATATATATATATATATATATATATATATATATATATATATATATATATATATATATCAGGAAAAGCAGAAGACAAGTGATGCTGGTAAGCTGTACTTCCAAAAAACAGTCCAATAATATAAAAACAAAGGAAGCAACAGGCCACGGCTATTTATAAATTAAAACAATTTAATCCACAACAGACAACAAAAGGTGAGCGCTTTCCTGGACCAAGTCACTTCATCAGACAGTGAAATGAAACAAAAAATTTCTTTATATACCATCCCATGCTCATTGATTAAAACCCCACCTTCATTTAAAGTCACACGTCATTTTATATTCAAATACACCATATAAAACAACTCATTTAAAAATTAAGTAACAAAACCATGAATAAACCATAATGCAACATTACACATTAAAATGTTATACATTAAAATGTCACTTTAACAGGTCTCTCCTTAAGAGAATGGGCTTAATATTCATTTTGTCATCGAGGCCCTTCCCCATACTAGCCCTGAGTCTCACAATCCATTCAAGTTCTTTTGTCTCAACTTTTAATTTCACATCTCCCCCCTGAGGTTGTCCATGACTTTATCAATCACCATAAAGGTAAACCTATGTGTATCCCCATGGGTTCCTACATGCCTGGCTAAGGTATTTGTCTCTGCCTTCCTCCCTGTATCATAGAGGTGCTCCTGCATACGGTCCCTTAACCTCCTGGTTGTCATCCCTACATAGAATGATGCACAGACCACACAATGAGCCAAATACACAATATTTGTACTATTGGAGTTCGCAGATAGTTTAAACTAAAAACTCTATCCATGTCAGGGTGTTTAAACTCTCCACTAGAGTCTACATACATACAATAATTGCAGACTTTACAGGGTATAGTAACAACTTCACCCCCAGTGACACAAACCTGTGCCATCCCTTGTTGTAACTTGGGTCCAGATAAAATCCTTTTCAGATTCTTTTTGTTTTTAAAATGAACTTTGGAGTATCACCCACTAACTCTTAATCGCATCATCAGCACACAGGATATTCCAATTCCTATGGAAGATGTCTTGTAAAACCTTAATATTACTAAAGTAAGTTACTGACATTCTCATAGGTCCACTTGTGCTCCCTACTATTCGTGATGGCCGTTCACCATCAGAAAAGTAGGGCCTCCCCTCAGTGTTCCTACACTCCACTACTCCTCTGAGGGTATCCTGAAGCTCATTATCAGCATAACCTCTCTGCAAAAATCTCATTCTCAAATCACCCAATTCTCCTTCAAATTTAACTTGATTTGCTGTCAACCTTGATGTTCTCAACCCTTGTCCCCTCACAATATTCTTGAAAATGTGCTGGGGATGCATACTCGTTCTATGCAAGTAACTACTTTTATGACATTCCTTTCTATGTATCTCTGTCTTGAACTGTCCATCAACCCTTTGTATAACCTTAACAACCAGAAAATCAATCGTGCTGAAAGAGCTCTTCATGGTGAACCTCAAAAAGCTGGTACATCTATTCAGATATGAAAAAAGGGGGCAAAAGTGGATTCATCCCCCTCCCATAAAATAAAGAGGTCATCTACAAACCTCCTGTAAAACTTCAAGCGCTTACCATATTCTCCCATCAGATGTTCCTTCTCCCAGTGGGCCATAACAATGTTGGCGCAGCCATCGGCACAGGAAGCGCCCATGGCTACGCCATCCAATTGCTTGTATAGGGTACCTTCAAACAAAAACAAATTATTTTCTAGAATGA
>NC_056729.1:541716352-541743852 GCF_019279795.1 Protopterus annectens | reverse complement strand
GCCCTTGGATCCACCTTCAACACTGATCACTTGTAAAGGCCATAGATGTGTTGGGATGTTGTCCACAGGGGGCACAGTTCTGCCTGAGACTCAATCTGAGGCTTGCATGATATGCTGGAATAACCCATTGCATGCCTTTCCATAGGAAGGTACAGACACACATAGTGAGCAGGTCCTTAAGATAAAACTCTGCTCAGCAGCAGTATGATGACCCAGGAAGCCTCAATCTCCTCACCAGCCCCAAATGTGAGTTTGAACTACACCAGGAATGGTTATGTCAGATTCAGTAGGTCCTTTGGAGGAGGAGATACCCAGAGATCAGCTGTGGGGAGTGACATATTAACAGAAAAAAAGTTACTTTCTTGAATCATTGCTGTGATAGAAGGAGTTAACCATATAAAGTAGTGTCCTTTTAATCTCCTTTACTTATAGTGACTTAATTTGTTGAGAACTTTTGTGTAACTGACTGTTATTAAATTAAATGCTTTATCAGTGATAAATAATACATGAATGGGTGCCCAGTCTACTGTTGAGAAAAGAATGTTAACAGATTGTTCTGCCAGACTGGCAATACTCCTAGCATTTATGGTTCTGAAGAGCAGCTTTCCTGATGAGTTACTTCATTTGACACTGAATGAAGAATCACTGAAGGAGTTAGGCATAATGCAAATGGCATTGGCATATACCATGTGGTCACAGATCACATGGTCTAGTTTTAATGAGAAAGAATTCATATTTTTAATCAGCCAAAGCTGGGAATTTTTGTCTGACTCGCTTGAGCATGTTCTTAGCAGTTAAGAATGAAGCCTCCTAAGACTACTGTATCTTTTGTGTGCATATTTCTTGATTTGATCTATGGCAATAAGAAGGAGTGTCATAAGGGGAGTCTAAGATATGTTCGTGCTAAGCTAACTGCCCTTGCGAGCCATTTTAAGCCTAGCCAATTATCCCTTGTGAGACTTAAACCCTGCACCTTGTGTTTGTAAGGCAAACACCTTAACCATTAGGCCACCCTCCCAACCCATTCTTGATGCCCCCCAAGTTATATTGATGTAATTATGACTTCCCTGTCGGTTTCATGTAGACATTGGTTTGTTATTCCTTTATACACTGTCTTCGAAGATCACACTATTGCTTATCCAACCATAATTATCTTTCCTTTTGAAGAATGCATAAGGCTGAAGTATGTGTCAAAATATGTCAGAGTGTAAAAGCTCCTTAATGGTGTAACTCAGAGCAATTATTTTCTTTGTTTAATGGTTTAATTATATTTTTGATCTGTGGGTTGAGATTTTATTTGCATTCAGTACAAACACTATGAAATACAAACGAAAGACATTAAGACAAAAATTGAAACTCTCAGTAAGGATCTTGTTAATGACAGAAAGTGTAAATTACTTCCAGTTATGAGTAGGTGTTTGTTAATTTGGACACAGTAGAAGTTACTTTGAAGCAAAGGAAAAGTAGAAAGCTGTTCAGAGACAAAACTGACTACACTGAAAGTAAAGCATATTTTGTTAATGCATTTATGAGTTCCAGGTGTTATCCAAACTCTTAATACATTAACAGATAGTGGTAAGTAACTTGTTAGACACATGAGATGAAGGATATTTTTACAAGAAGCTAGGAAGCACCATTGTGGAGGTATCCTTAAGTAGCAGAGAGATGGACACAAGGTCCCAAGTGGGTTCATTCATCAGCAACAATCCACTAAAATACAGGGACAGACAGCTCAGGAGGACCAACAGGATACAGGCAACTTGATTCCAGTGGGGGCAAAAAGTGTTCTAGCTCATGAAGGAGTGGGAGGATGAATCAGAGAGGACTGTGCTGATTTAGAATTCCAAATGTATTTAAAATCTACAGTTAGTCTTCTTTCTTCTGCTACTGAACAACTTTATTTTTCAAAAAGGGTTTTTCCTTCCTCCCATAATGAAAGCTGATATGGTGTATATTCTTATATATTTACTGACTACAAAACTTAATTTAACAGATAATATTAAAGAACATCAATTAAGATACTAGTAAAACTTTGACGAGAAAACCGTTATTGTTAAATGCCCCATTATATAAAATTTTGCCATATTGGAAAGTGCATTTATAGCTGCAATGTAACCAAAATGAAATGCATGAAGACCAATAAACAGGGTAGATTAATCATCCTGTTTGGTGATGAATACAAAGGAAAATAGTGTCCATTTTCTCTGATACAGATAAATACCAAAAGGTCAAAAAGAGAGTGCAAAGGATGGTATATAAATAAATATATATATATATATATATATATATATGGTCGTGCTCAATTTTCTGCATTCTGGTTTGAATGATATTTGCACATGTAATTTCCTACATGTGGCAGTCTCAAAAGTTGGAGTCTTCTTTGAGATCTCAAAATACACAAAATTGAAAAAGATCCTCCATTTAAGCTCATAGTGCCAGCTAATGGGTTAAAGGCTGAGCTCCTTGTTTTGTGTGTAGAAACCAAGTTAAAGGACTGAACGTCTGACATTATACACAGACCGATTAAAAATTAAATATAATTGCATAAATGTTCTTCTTCCATTAAGTTTTCTTGGCAATTATAAGTAGTCTGAACGAGTTTAGTGCAATAGTGAATGTTTGTTAGTTATTTCAGCATGTGTTTCTTATATTCTATTATTCTCCAAGAAATACGTGTGGATATGATTAGAGGAATGTTTGTAGATATTACTGCATTCATTGTTGATGAAGCACACACCTTACTTTGTTTACTAGAGAGTTTACTAGAGAGTATTTTGACCAGAAAAGCCTAGAGGAGAAAGGTGCAGACCATCCTTGTCAAAACAAATTGGTGTGTTAACCATGTCATCCCAGGCTTACAAATATTGAATGCCCTTAGAATGACACCAGAAAGACAGACAGTTGTTGAAATCAATCATTTTTTGCTCACATGGCATCATCATTGGTGATGGTAATATGCTGTTGAATGCAAGACTCATACCAACCTGGGAAACATAGTCTGAAAGTTCCATAATATCTCTCTTCATATAGTCCAGGAAGGTACCTCTCCAGTAATTTACACCTATGTGGACTATGATGGAAGCATACTTGTACGTTTGGAGTAATGACTTGAGGGCGTGTGTGCTTTGGTGGGTCCTGGCTCTAGATAAACAACCAACAGTTATATTTTCCATGTTCAGCCTGGTTAGAGGGACATCAGTTTATCTAACAATGGAGTCCTCTATAATGAGAGTTCTGGGAAGTGTGCTTGCTTGACTCAGATACTTAGTGTTTGGGGTTCTACTGAGGATGACAGTATGTATGGTGTTAGGTGATTTTTTTCTGATTGTCTTTGGGCTTGCTGAGGCATAGTTTTGACAATGGCAAGTCTAGGTGATGTTTGTTGCTTAGGAAGATTGCTTTTCAGTGCCTCAGCATACAGTAGTCTGTGTGTGTGTGTGTGTGTGTGTGTGTGTGTGTGTGTGTGTGTGTGTGTGTGTGTGTGTGGTTTTGACATCCTAATATGCACATAAGAGTTTAGCCTCCATTATCATTGTGTAAGTGCCTCTCGCGCGCATATTGTGTCTACTTCTTTAGGAATTTGATTGCTGAGCTATAAGGGGGTGGCGTGTTGGGGTTAGAAGGCTATAAAGAGTGTTTTTTTGATGCAAATGAAAAAGAGTGCTTTATTGGCACAGATTATTCTTAACAGTCTAAATTCAACTAAATATAATGTCTACAGAATACTGAATTCTGCATTGGTATTGCCACTCGACGCAATATATATGGGCTAATAGTGACACTAATGCACATACACATGTATTTGTTGAACAATATTTTATCTGGTTAATATATTTTTAATATTTAATATAAAGTATATATATTATTTTATAATAACGGTCCTGGAAGTATCAACATTACATTTTTAGAAAATATTCAGAAAAGGAAAATTGTATTATATTTGGTGCTATTTTTGTTTAGCAATAGGCTATAATCGAGAATGCTGGTTATAGGGGTTAACATGTTTAACAGTTTTAATAGGGTAATTGTTTTAATAGGCTTAATTGAATTCATTATTTAAATGTTGAAAAGGAGTAGTCTTATTATCTGTAGAAGTTCACACTGCCTGAACGAAAGCGCGTATGTGTTTTTAAATAAAGTGTTTTCCGAATAATTACTGGATTATCCTTAGATTTTTCCTGCATTTTGGCTTTTTTGGGCTGTTTTGTCATTTATCCAGTTTGTGCTGTCTTGTTTTATGGAGTTTAACGGTTTTCATCCATATATCCAAGTTGAACTTGAATATGGACAGAAATGAGCTTTGTTTTATTTGGATGGGGAGTCTGTTCTAGACCAGCAGTATCCTCTGAAAGCTATACCTGTTCCCCCAAACTATTTTGTTGATGCTGCAGAAGATATCTTAAATCTTCTGACTTAGAGATATAGGCCTTTTCTAAACTAAACACCTCAAACAAGTTATTTATCCTCTTCTTCAACCACTTCACACAAAGTATTTAGTTGCAGAAATGATTATTGGACCTCTAATGAGTTGATTGTATGTGGTATATACCAATGAGAAATGGCCACACTTATTTTAATTGAGTAAAACAGGTAAAGATTTTTTTAAGCATTATTATCTTCACCGGGTTCACTGATCAGCTCTCTTTTCTAGCACAGTACTGGAAATTTCATTTAATTTTCGAACAGTAAGTCAATATATTCTAAATGGTTAACCCACAAAACATTAGTAAATTGCAGTGAAAGAGACCTTTGAGCTGGTATGACATTGACATAAGCTCATGGAATGCATTCTTCCTTTGTCACACTTTTACTTGTACAGAAATCAGATATAAAAAAGAGGCATTAATTATTTTGCAAAGGAAGATAGATCATTTGTTTATGAAATCATTCTACCATTGCAGTAAACACTCTTTCCCTATAAATGGGCCTCATAACATCAAAATGCTAACTTATGATGTAACTATGTTCTGTGACATCACAAGAATGTGTTTTTCTTATTTCTTTGTTTCTTTTCTTTCTTGTACTTCTAATTACTGCATAACATTTCTGAAAGGCATTCCCCGCAGTATAATATACAAAACAGAATGATTTGTAAATTACTTTTAATTGGATCAGGCAGTGACTCAGTTAATCAACAAATGTATGTAAATGTTTAAACATAACCACTTCTCAAATTGCATGGCTAATACAGAATAACTGAACAAAAAAACAAAAATATTAAATACAATGAGGTATTATTGGAATATGAAAAATTCAAGATGAAAATAAAGATTATATAAAAAACGTTAAACTAAACAAATAGGATATGTGATGAAAGTTAAAAGAGTCAAGCAAGTTATTGGCTAAAATACAACAGGTGCAGAATGAGCAAATCAAATAGAAGTGATCCTCCAAACTGTAGTAAAAATAAAAGCAAAGTAACATTCCAAGTCATGTTCGATAAATCCAGAAAGCAAATGTATGGAAGTTAAAGTACCTTTATATTACACGCTAATATTAGATCCAATATCCAGCAAAATCTGACTTTGTAAATCTCATCTTCACAAATCTGAGTGTTTAATTTTACAACAGTCTGTCGCTGATATTGTTATTTACAATACAGACATTCATGGGATAAAATCCAAGCACCATGGGAACCCAAATTCAAGACACCATAGTTTGAATTCTTTCTGCATTAATCCAAATCTGGCCAAAGTTCCACAAAGCTGTCATGAGAAAACTAATGTCCCTGCATATATTGGAGGTCTTTTACAGGATAAAAGCCCCAAAACATAATGCCAGCAATAATATGCAACTATATAAGAAATTCAGGGAACATTAGTTAAAAGATAAACAGAGGAAACAAATGGTGTTGGAAAGCAATGACCAGTGTAAAAACTGATGAATCTAGAAATAGTATATCAGTACACAATACAATGTTATTGCTATCAGTTAGTTGAGTGGATTTTTCTTGGTCTCATTTGTTACATTAACTATCATGGCCATTCAAAACTTTCTGCATGCTGTATGAGTTAAAACCTATGTGCTGTGAAACCAGTGTACTCAGAAAGTAATTTGCTTTGTCATGCGGCACTCAAGTGGAGGCCATGCAGACTGGTTCTACATTGTATGACCACTGATACAACCTGCAGACACTAGAGCAATGTGACTAGCTCTACTGATGGTTGCATGAACACTAAATCAACCAGATGTCACTGGAGCAGTGAGACTAGCTCTACTGATGGTTATGTGACCACTGAACCAACCAGCTGACACTGGAGCAGTGTGACTGGCTCTCCTGATGGTTATATGACCACTGAACCAACCAGCTGACACTAAAGCAGTGTGACTGGCTCTAGTGATGGTTGTATGACTAATGAACACCAACTAGCTGACACTGGAGCAGTGTGACTACCTCTGCTGATGGTTGTATGACCACTAAACCAACCAGCTGACACTGGAGCAGTGTGACTAGCTCTACTGATGGTTGTATGACCACTGAACAAATCTGTTGACAGTGCAACAGTATGACTAGCTCTGCTAGTGGTTGTATGACCAATAAACCAACTTGCCAACACTGGAGCAGTGTGACTAGCTGTACCAGTGGTTGTATGACCACTGAACCATCCTGCTGACACTGAAGCATTGTGACTAGCTCTACTAGTGATTGCATAACAACTGAGCCAACCTGCTGACTCTGGAGCAGCGTGTCTAATTGCACTGGTGGCAAACTGGGTTTGATTAGCTTCCTGGATGATGAAGGGCTTGAACACAAACAGCAATCTCTTTCCTCTGTGGTGGTCAGAGGGTTTTCATTTTACTTTTTATTTATTTACTTATTTGATTACTTATTTGTGTAGTGCTGCAGAATGTTTCCTAGCAAAAATAAGGTACTAGTGGTTTGGTCTTTAGGTTACAGTGTTTGAATCTACTGTAGGTGGACAGGGCTTAAATCAAATTACTTGTTAGTAGTTGGAGCTCTGATACTGGGATAAAAGTAAAATATTGTTGCATTTAGGAAACAAACCCTCCACTCAGCTTATAGTATAAAGCCCACAATTTCAAAATGAAGATGCTGTGAGAGACTTTGGAACTTGGGTAGATAATGCCCTCTCCTTTGACCATCATGTTGCAACAATGGTCAGGAAATATGTCTGTCTGGTTCAGCTGATTACAAAGGGTATTTCCTCTAATTCCAGAGAAGTCCTGACACCTTTACATTCTGCACTGATCAGGCCCATCATAGAATACAGTATCCTATTTGGAATGCATGTTACTAGATATATCAGGCAGTTGGGGAGACACCAAAGGCTCCTGATAAAAAAAAAATCATGGAATTAAATGACCTGAAGTATCAAGAGAAGCTTGTGACTGTATTCAGTGTCATATAGAGTCTTTAGGTGTGATCAATCCCTTGTTGGGCTGTTAGGGATCTGGCAGTCTAAGACTTATTATTTCTCTATAAATCCAACAGTTCTGTGAACACTAGAACCACAGATCTGAGCCTGCTTCAGCAAATAAACAAATCACAGTGGAGAGGCAGATTTATCATGCAATGAACTTCTACTTCCCAGAACAAGTAATGTGACATACTATCTTTCTTTAAGGAGGAATTGGACAATTGAATGAGTATTCATAAATTCACCCCAGGTATGACTGCTCTACTTTTCCTTGAATAGGGAGGTAAGGTCTAATAACAGATACTGGTAAGCTGCAAATGGCAAAATGGTCCATTTGCTTTGTACGTTCTATGATTCTTTGATAATCCCAAATTAAAATGGGCCTGTGACATCTACAAAAATAGGGTGCTATGAAGGGAAATCATAGGGTGTACATCTTCCTGCAAATCTGAAGTATGATAGCCCCTGAGTATTACCACCTGCTTCTCTTCCATCCCTTCCCTCCAGCCCCACCAATTCCCCTCCCCATTTTGGACTACAGAGAAGAAGAGGGAGAAGAACGAACGGTCATGTTCTGAACACTTGTCGAAGGTCATAGGACAGGAACCAATCTGTTGTCTTGGGAACTTACTATACAAAATCAAAAACATGTAATAACCACTCTTATCCCCCCTTTTTTTCATATTTTGAAACAGTTGCTATTTCTGGCATATCTGTGACCTTGATGCTAATACCAGAGTCTGCAGCGGGTATCAGCAAAGTAGTTAATCAATTTGGTTGAAGGGAAATGTGATGAAAGGCTAAATCTGCAACATCTCACAGAGGAATAATTAATTGCTATTGACTCACTGAGTTGTTTTCACAATACAAATTTGAAACATACAATACTTAACTGTTAGTGACTATATATTGTAAGGTTTGACAGCTGGTGCAGAGGATTAAGGAGTTGTTAATGAGCTGTTTCTTGCAGTCCAGTGCTTGATTCCCCTCAGCCTCCATTGTCTAACTATGTGACTCTTGAGCAAGTCACTTAACCAGACAGCACTCCCAGACAGAGTTTCAAAAACATCAGTGAAGATTCGTGTTCTATTCTGGTCAACAAATAAAATAAAATGTATGTGTCACTGGTACAGTGACTGCTTACTACTTAGGTTCATAGGTTCATAGGTGTGTACTGGGCTAATGGCCCTGGAGCCTTTACAAGCCTAGACCATAGGATTAACCTGGCATCATGCCACCCGACCATAGTTTCCAATGTCTCTGTCGAATAGAGCCACTGGAGTGATCCCCGGGGTGAATTTTCTATTTCCCATCCACTCATGAAGATTTCTCTTGAAGAAGGCCAGTGAGGTGCTCTGTTTGACATGTATGGGAAGTCTATTCCATAGCATGAGCAGTCTCTGGGTTATGAACCTCTCCCTCCAGCACGTTCTGTTGATTGTGGTAATGAGGTTGAGGTCTCTGGAGCGTGTGGTGCGGAGGGATTGGGATTTCTTTAGAAGCAGCATTTCTAACAGAACTGGGTCAGACATGGCTTTGTAAGTCATGCAGAGATCGCCTCTAAGGAGGCGATATGAGACAGTCAGTAGTTGGGTTTTTTGAGTCTGTCCATATAGGACAAGTGCTGGCATAGGATCCTCTTTGTGAGGTACTTTTGTGGCCTCTCCAGTTGTTGCAGATGTCTAGTGGGGTACATGCCAAATGGGGCATTGTACTCGTTGATTGGCCTAATGAGGGAAGAGTAGAGGGAGACAATGACCTCTTTCTACCTGGATGCAAAACCCTTAGTAATGAGATGTGCCACATAGAAGGACTTTCTGACCACAGTGGCAGTGTGGTGGTCAAAAGAGGTTGCTGTCAACCTGTGTTCTCAGATCTCTTATAATGCCTTCTGTGTTCAGTGGACTACCATCGATGTGGTAGTTCATGGGAAGTGGGTTTTTCCCAAAGGGGATGAAACATTTTTTGGCATTGAGCTTAAGGCCATGGTTCTGACACCAGTCATTGGTCTCAGTGAGGCCTTTCTTTAGGATGTCAGCATCACTTGGGGAGTTAATAATGGCTCCCAACTTGCAATCGCCTGTGAACTTTGTCAGCCAGAGTCCCTTCATGTTGGCCTGGACTTCTGAGAAGTAGACACCAAACAGGAGAGGGCCCAGGACCGATCCCTTTGGGACTCCACTCGTGACTGGTCAGCAGTCTGACTTGGAGTCAGCTACTTTCACACTGTGTGTTCTATCTGTGAGCCAGTTTGCAACCGACCTAGTGATATAGGGGTTGATGCCAGCTTAGTGAGTTTTTCTATAATTCCTGAGTGGGGAATGGTATCAAAGGCCTTGGCCAGATCAAGGTAGGCTGTATGAACCACATTGCCTTCATCCACACCTATGGTGACTGACTCACAGAACCAAACTGTGTGGGATCCAGAGTTTAGCAATTCCCTATATCCTTGTTTATTAGGTCCATGATGATGCATTCCATAGGTTTGCATATCAGACTTGTCAGGCTAATAGGGCGATAGTTCCCAGGGTCTGTAGTTGCTCCTCCTTTGTGGACAGGGATGACTATAGCAGTGCACCGTCCGGTAGGGACAAAGCCTGAGGTGAGGCTGTGATTGAACAGGACATGCAGGTGAAGTGTCAGCTCACTCTGTAGTTTATGTAGAACATAGCCAGGGATATTGTCAGGTCCCATAGAAGCTGTATTCTTGGCCTTGGACAGTGCTGTTTTAACCTGTGCAGCAGTAATACTGGCTGCCTGGCAATCTACTGGTATTTTGATTGGTCCTTTGGGGGGGTAAAGTTGGCACTGAATCTGTCGGCCAGTATACTGGCAATATCTGTTGGCTTGGTATAGGAGGTACCATTGTGAAGTAGCAAATCTGGGTATTGCCGTGGAGGTTCTTTACATAACTACAGAAGGCCTTGTGGTTGTCTTTACTATCTGCTGCAGTTCTGTTTTCATAACTAGCTTTAGAGGGATCTCAACTTTATGTTGAGGCTGATAAGGGAGTTTTTCCAGTCGTGGGACTTCACCTTATTCTGCATCAGTTTCCTCCTTCTGTTGCAGAGTTTGTTTATGGCAGGGGACCACCAGATTGACTTCCTTTTTTTGGAAGAGAGCGTCTTGGTTCATTTGGGGTATGGCGAGATCCATGCATTTGTGTACATGTTTGTACAGTGCATTGGTGTATGATTCGGCGGGCATGCAACTATTCTCCATTTGCATGGGTGCTGTGAAGTTAGCCACCTCTGTTCTTAGGAGCCCAAAGTTAGCTTTGGAGAAGTTTTTCATGGTGATTACCTTTTTTGGGGGGGATGTGGATTTCCAAGGTGATTAGTTTGTGGTCGGAGCTAACCAGGGAGGAGTTGACTATTGTTGTAGAGCAATGGTTGCCCATGTTAATAATGACCAGGTCAAGGATGTTGCTACCTCTAGTGGGGGCAAGAACGAGCTGGAGTGGTAACTATTGTTGCCACTATATTAGGCTAGAACATTCACTGTTTTAGCACTCTGCTTGTAAACATGTAGAGGGATGGAAAGTGAAGGCTTTGTCATTGTGTGATGCCTTTCTAGTTTTGTGCTTCAGTAAGCACTGTTTTTGATGCTTTAATAAGTAACTGCATCTTGCATAGTACGACACTGGCACTTTATTGGTACCACCATTGAGCAATTACTAGAATTAAAGTTTTTTTTTTCCTTTTCAGTCTTAACCTTGCAGAAAGGTTACTGGCAGATACTACTACATCCACTTAGTGGTGAAACTAAAGCTTTTTAGTCCTCTTTAAGCTAATTACTTGAATGCAGTTGGATTTACATAAAGACCACCTCTCATTTCAGTAGTTGCTAGATCACCTATTTTTCTTGTTAGATCTCTAGCATAGCCTTACAGAGATGATATCATTATTAGTCAAACTTAGGAAAAACATATAATTCAGGTGACAGTGGTTTTAGGCATGTTATAAAATGACAGCTTAGAGACTAAAGCTGAAAAATGTAGGATTGTAAATGAGAAGAATGCATTTTTAGAGTTTAAAATATGAAACGATATTATTAACAATCTGCTAGATAAATCTCAAGCCTAACAGAATACTGGATTTCCTACTGTCAAGAGACAGCACTGAGTCATTCTGAATTTAGAGAAATTAAAAGTTAGTTATGCAAAAATCTGCAGTTATTGCACACTCTTTAACAGAAGCACTGAAGAAGCATAAAACTGTTTCCACGGTTATTAAGTGATAAATATTCAGTGCTATAAAATGACACTTTTGTCAAATCTCTCTACAGAAAGTGCTACTTCACATGCAAATATTTTATTTTGGTACTGAGCCTTCTCATGTGGAAATTCATGCTGTGCAAACTCAAATCTTGAATACTGAACACTCAAGCATATGTGTACTTAAATAAAAATATTGTTTTAAGAATAGAATTATTGAAAACTAAAATATTTTATTTTAGTTTTTTTTTTGTATTTCTTGACTGGGATGGTAGTCTGGTCTGAGGACCAATTTCAGCTATGACTTAAACCAAAATGGAATAAACAACAGTTAACATTCAATCTAAGTGATAATTCCAGAGGGAATAATATCAAAATACACGTAACAGCATTTGGCATTCTTGCAGGTTCAAACTTGCATGTGAAAAGGTGAGGAATGCATATTTTTATAAGATAAATAAGCAAGAAGTAAGCATTATTTGCAAAATGCTAATTTTTATATAGAAAAATACTATAGTCCAAGCTAGAGACTATGGAAGATTAAAAAACATAT
Organism: Protopterus annectens; assembly: GCF_019279795.1. NCBI lineage: Eukaryota > Metazoa > Chordata > Ceratodontiformes > Protopteridae > Protopterus > Protopterus annectens. The sequence goes on along the minus strand of NC_056729.1, from coordinate 541,731,704 downwards.
GTGTTACCATTTGTCTATGTAGGAACACATTTTACTACAAAAATGAATTTAGCTAATAATTTCAGCTTTCTGTTCATGCACTGATTGCTAGGATTACTGACAAGTGCATTTAGCTCTATTTTTTTCAAAGTTAAAGCTTAACAATTAAAAAGAGAGAGATAAAATAGACAGGATGTTCACGGAACATCTTAGTCATGGGTTTTAGAGTAAATTAAACCTTTTTTCCCTAGAATAAAGTACGTCTTAAGGCTAGCCTATTTCTTTTTGAACAGAAAGTGAAATAACATAAACCTGCTGAAAAAGGAATGATTGTGTATGGATGTGTGAAATAAAAAAATTATAAAACATCTGAGAGATATCTCACTGCTTCCCAAAGAAAGTTGTCTTCTCTAAGCACCTTATAGTTAAAAGAAACTATTAATGAACTGAGTGTGTTTAAGACCATCAGAAATTTGCAGTCCTGACTTGTTTTTGACTGCAAGTAATTTTTTAGTTTAATTAACTTGCAATATTGACTTGGGTACACTGGGAACATGGAGAACGTCCACCCAGAAGAGAAATTTAAAACTACGGCTCTTGTAGTAGTAATTAAGATGTCATTGGTATTGGTTTTGGATCAGAATACAAAGATTAGTGCTAAACTAGTACAATTTATGATGGTGTTCAGTACTAAAGATGAAGTTAAAGATGAAGCTTTATTTTATGATCATCAGGATATCAACTTACCAAGCCAAACAAAAATAAAATTCAGCATGAGTGCGTTTTGGAAAAGCAGACAAAATTGAAGAGTTTTTTTTTTTGTCAGCATTGGTGGAAATGGAAGCTCAAGCGCGAAGACAGAATCTGTATTTGAAATAGCAAAGTAAAATATGGACTAAGCTGTATCTGTAAGAGCTAAGTTAACTAGGTGGTCTCTTTGCCGATAGATTTTACAAATATGGACTATGCCTATGGAGTTTCTTTAATTCATGTAGGTGTATTAACTGGTAATCTTTGGAAATATGTGGTGCATTCAATCTCAGTATGTCAGGGAAAACTTTTTGTTACAACTGTGGCACTTGGAAAACAACTTCTACTTGGCTGGAAAAACAATACAGTTTGATAATAATCACTCCTCCCAAATGACCAAGCAGAGAACATTCTTTTTTTGTGGGGATGATGAACTAATGTAAAAAAAAATAATATCCAAAAAGTATTGCTTGGTTTACTGATGCTATGTGGTTAAGGATATGATATCTTAGTATGCCTTTGAGTGAATGAATGTTGAAGGAAAGAGCAATAAAAATGTTTCAAAGTACACTAAAGACTTGGCATGGAGCAATTGGACTTGCCTGTTTGCTCATTCCAGGATTCATATAAAGATTGCTTAAAGATTTATGTTTTTTTTCTTTTTGTAAACAAGCATTTGAATTCAGTGAAAGTAAATATTAAAAAAAAAAATTATGGTAATGTTAGCATTCATTTTTTGGTGAGACCCTGGAGAGGAAGGTTGTATTTTGCTTTGTGATTGGTAAAAGTTAATGTTGGAATGTGTGTGAGTCTTATATATTTGGACCCAAAATATGTTGTGGCTGTGGAGATAATGATTTGGCTGATTATGGAAGCAAGTTAATTGTCTTTGTGAGGACTTTTATAACATTGCCCTGTTTTTCCTGCATGGGCCATGTGACTGTCCTTAATGGGGACCAACTTATCCTTTGTAATAAGAGCTGGATGGTTCTTAATTGAGGGCAAGGCCTCTGCCCTAGTAGAAGAATAATATGGTAAGTTTTTGAACAGTAATAAGAGTTTATTGGATTGCTTGAGAAAATAATATTTCCCACTAAAATTGTGTTTAAAGAGTGATGAAGAGTGAGTTGTTTTCATTGAAAAAGATCTCCTGTGGAAGAGTTACTCATGTTTTGACAAGTATATTATGAAAATAACCTTGCAGCATAATTCCTCTTAGGTGAGAGGATTTATGAGTTCTGTCTGTGGGTGGTACATCCTGCCCTGGTGAGGGTCTAGTTATTAAATAAGGTTCTATAGTTTGTTGTATGACAATATGGGAGCCAACAGTCATTTTGGTGAGAACGTAGATTGGATTATGTGGACATGTTTCATAACTCTGATGTGATCTCTGGGTAAGGTGTGTTCCCCTAAAATGTGTACCTTTCTGGCATATAGCTGCAGATTGAAGTCATTAAATAATCACAAAACATTTGAGTGTAAGACTCCACATATCCATCAGAAAATTCATGCTAATGTAAAACCTATTATTCTATCAACTTTTTAAGTTTGTAAGAGCAATATTTAAAATCTGTCCCTATTTGCCACCCCATCATTATAGGCTTTGTCCAGATATTTTGCTCTAAGAGGTTGACAGGTATGCTACCAAGCCAAAAGTTATTAGGATAACACAGGTAGCATAAGCACAAAGCGCACACCTCCCAACCCATCAGAGTAAGGAATGTGGAGAAAGTCAAAAGGAACAGTTCTCCAACAAAGCAGTTGATAAAATAACAGGCTTAGCATAGCAGGGATATTCTGAAGGGTATAGATAAAATAACACAACAAAACTTTTTTTTTTTAATAAATGCAATAAAGTTTAAGCGTAGCTGCATGGGTGTGCCCATTGCTTAGCTACTCTTAGTCGAGCTTAAACAGCACAAGAAGTTAAAGAGCAAGAGACATCCAACATAAGCAGTATTGCAATAGTGTAGTGGTTAGAGCATATGCATTGTGAGTAGCCATTCCTGGGTCAATCTCCACTGTAACCAATTCACATTTTACATGTGAAAGCAGTACATAAACTTTTTTTTAGTATTACCTATTAAATAACATATATTTGTGAACTGGAGTACTGCATTAGGTCCAGATGTGAGATGTCAGTTTAATAAAGTTGTGAAATCCCCATATAAACACAAGTGCCCCATACAGTATAGTCACACATGAATAAATGTAATGAAAGCACATTGGGGGATTTCAGGGACAGTAAACAAATTTATAAAAATGTAATGAATGATGAATCAATGCTGTACAGCAGATAGTCTATAGAAAGAAAAATAAGCAATGTAAGCATTGCACAGCTCTGTTTACCAGGTGTAAGCATTGTGTAAATATGACTGCTAAGCAATGAGTAGCCCAGCTAAGTGGATTTGCCCATTGGTAAGCAGTGCTGAACCTGTCCCTTTAAGCAATGCCAACCTTAGTTAAGCATATTTGCCCGTAGCTTAGCTTAGCTCAGTATATTCAAAACTGTCCAATCACAGCAAAGGGTGGGAAATAAGTCGTATTTAAACCCCACAGGTGGGAATACAGCTCATAACTGGTTGAAGCTTCCCACTGTAGGCAGGATGGCAGGAGTTGGAGAGGGATTGCGCTTCCGGGCACAACGCTGGATCATACAGGTGTCCAAGGTCATGGTAGGACTCCTGGTAAAAAAAACATGATGAGAGACTGCTGCATGGCCAGTACCAGGGTTCCCAATATAAAGCAGAAGCCTGGGACCATCTCGCCCATGATCTCACCAGTGTCACTGGTATCCCTCAGACTGGTGAGCAGGTCAGGCACCACTATACTGATTTGAAGCGGAGAAAGAGGAAGGTCTTGGACAAGTGGGTCCAAGAAGCAAGGCAGAGGGGTGATGTCCCAGCAGTGTGTAAGTAGTCATAACATTACTGTTTACTAAAGTCCAGCATGTGTATGTAATAGATAGGTATGCCTAAATATGTCTCCATGTCCTTTACAGTTACAGCTGAGTGGGCTGTGAATCAGGAAGCCCATGCAAGTAGGCTGCAAAGGCTGCATCGCGAGGCTGGTGAGTAACAATCCTGCTTGTAGTAGTCATACCAAATAAATATAAAGTAGCAGAAAGTCATCTGGCAGTATACAAACTGTTGTATGGGTTGTACTGAATAAACTAGACAATATGACAGTAATAGTCCCATATAGGTCATATTTAAATAAAACTGTAACTGACTGGCAATAAAGTTCTAAATCCTGGACTGGTTGTGTTTACTCTGGTATTGTATGGCATTTATTGTTGTATTCGCTGAATAGTAATGTTGTATTAACCACTGTTATCCAAAATTCTTCTTCTTTCAGCTTTTCCTGGTTAGGGGTCGCCACAGTGGATCACCTGTCTGCTCATGTTTGGCAGTGGAGTTTTTCGGTGTGCTACATAAAATATGTCTAGAAATGCCTGTATAAGACTGTTGTAAGTACAAGATCAGATTGTACAACCAAGAGAGACTTAGACAGAAAACACTGAAGTGATAAACAGCAATATCCAAATAGCACACTCTACCGTGACTTAAATTGTTGTATTTTTATCAGACATAGCCATGGTTCGAATCCTGGGAGTGGTAGTAAGCTGTATGCATAATCGTACCTCTCAACTGTACAGATTTTTCAGAATGTCCAGATAACTGACTCATATTTTCTGCCTGTTCCTCTGTTCCCCTGGCAAATCAGTGGGATGATTTCAGAATTGTAGTCACAAAATAATGACATAACATTTTGTTTTCAGACCTAAAAACCTTCAGAAAATGTATATTAAAACAAATCCTGTCACACATGCAACTCTCCAAGTTTATGAAGGCAATATTCAAAACATGTCTCTATTTGTACCCCCATATTGTCAAGCTTTGTCCAGTGTGTGTATTAGGAGATTGAGAGGTATGTGCATAATATTAACTGGGATCTGGGAATATGTGTAGAAACAGTCAGGTAGTGTTAACAAACATTCCCTCCACAGGTCTGTTAAATAAGAAAACTGTGCCTGCCAATAAAGATTTAAATCGTAGACTGTTAGTGTTTACTCTGGTATAGTATGGCCTGACATGTAGCATTCAGTAACATCTGATATCAGAATAGTACTGTTGTGTCAAACACTGTTTCTCACACTGTGTTACATAAAAATATGTGTAGGAATGTCTGTGTAAGACTTGTAATTACAAGGTCAGATTGTACAACCAAGAGAGACTTAGACAGAAAACAGTGAAGCAATAGACAGAAATATACAAATAGCACACTCTACTGTGGCTTAAATTGTTGTATTCTTAGCAGACGCAGCCATGGTTCGAATCCTGGGAATGGTAGTAAGCTGTATGCATAATCATACCTCTCAACTTTACAGAATGTCCAGATAATTGGCTCATATTTTCTGCCTGTTCCTCTGTCCCCCTGGCAAATCAGTGGGATGATCTCAGAATTGTAGTCACGGAATAATGACATACATTTTATTTTCAGACCTCAAAACCTCCAGAAAATGTATATTAAAATAAATCTGTCACTCGTGCAACTCTCGAAGTTTATGACAGCAATATTCAAAACATGTCCCTATTTGTACCCACATGTTGTCAAGCTTTGTCCAGAGTGTGTGCATTAAGAGATTGAAAGGTATGTGCATAACATTAACTTTGAATATGGGAACATGTGTAGAAGCAGTCAGGTAGTGTTAACAAACATTTCCTCCACAGGTCTACCAGGTAAGAGATGTAAGAATTTAGCTATAAGACAGTTGAAGTATTCACTGTGCACAAACATACCACTGCCCAAACCAAGGCCATAGGGTATTGTAATATTACCTGTACCTTAATGATTAGAGCAATGATCATTAAAGTTGTGAGTAGTACAAAGATATATAAGTTGTTAATTGACATCTCTCTCTCCCCACCCACCTGCAACAATAATCTAAATGCACAAATCAATGGGCATGTTTACACCAAACCTACTATTTGGACATGTTCCATGTTGAAATACAATCATTGGTGGCCTGTTGCCATCAATGTAGACTGCATGCCATTGTAATGGCCACTGTGGTTCATATATGCATGTGTTCTGTTTGCTATGCAACTGTTCCAAATTTGGTGTTTTGGGTTAATGGGAATATCTATGCATGCTGTTATAACTAATCCTGGATTGTAAAAGAAAAAGCGGTTCGGATACACCAGGAAACAGCTATCAATTAATTTATTGCAGTAAAATTCCACACAAGTCCTTTCACCCTGACAGAATGCAGCGCTTTATCAAGTGAATAAAACACATACAATTACAGCCATTTAAATACCGTTACTCAAAAAAGGCACCAAGGTATCTTAAAGGTATATAAACTCAATCACTACATACTTGAATAAATAAAAAGCAATTCACATTTTTTTCTATGTAAACATGATACAATCTCTTAAAAAACATTAAACATTAATGAAATGTTGATGTAAATATAGAGAATATGCCAATATTAAAATTGTCTAGCCTTCTTTATTAAATATGGCTTAATAGAAATCTGGTTATTCAGACCTGGGGGGTTAGTTGCATTAGGCTTAACCTGCCACTAGGTTTCCCTACAACTGAGCCAGTTCTCTCAGTCCCCTCCCCTAGGATCCACAAAAACCTGTTCCAAAATTCCAAAAAGAAATCCAGTGTGACTAGGCTGTGTAGAGAGGCGGCTGCAGAGAACACATTGTTCTATGTGTTTGTAAATACGCTTTCCCAGTGCTCTTTCAGATTTCCCCACATAAAAACTAGGGCAATCTTTACATAAGGCCAAATAAACTATACCCTTGGTTTTATAGTTGCCTTTCCTAAAATATATAACACTCTTCACATTATTGTCCAACATTATTTGTTCCCCACCAATAATGTATTTGCAGTACCCACATCTCCCACATTTTCTAGTTCCAAAGTCACCCTGATGTTTAATCTCATTCCTATTTCTTTCAAAACCATTTTTTAAATTAGTACCCATCTTAGAAACAAATGTAGGACTCTCACCTATTTTTTGCACAATGTCTTGATTAAATGTTAACATTTTCCAATTATTCTTAATCAGGTCCTTAATTTCCAGTGAAGCATGGCTGTATTGAATCACCAATGCCCTTGTGAAATATTGTTCATCATCACCCCTATAACATGGAAGAATTTGTTGAGTTTCACCTAGTAAGGGCACATATTTGACACTCCACCCCTCAATAACTTCCAAGGCTACCTCTTCAATTAAACTTACACAGTACCCCCTGTCAAAAAATAGTTTGGAAATCAACTCTATTTCATCCAAGAAGTCATTTCTCTCTGAGGTCATCCTAGCTGCCCTGACCATCTGACCTTTCACAATACTTCTCTTTTGTTTCCAAGGGTGCGCACTAGTGTAGGGAAGATAGGAATTACTAAAAGTACTTTTTTTATGTATCTTAGATTTTAACCATCCTTCAAACTTGTCCACTCTCACATCTAGGTAATCAATCCCAGTCTTATCATATTTATATGCAAATCTTCAGAAATTTATAGTAGTACTCAGATACTCAATGAAATGGGTTAAAGTATTTTCAGGTCCATCCCATATGACAAAAATATTGTCCAAAAAACGCTGATATAGTTTAATGTATTTCCAATAATCACAACTGAATACACACATAATTTCCCATTTCAAAAGGACTAAGTTGGAGTATATGGGGGCACAAGCTGCCCCCATAGCTACACCTCTAATTTGTTTAAAAGTCTCCCCCTCAGAATAGATATAATTGTTCTCTAACACCATCCTCATAAGTTCAACTAATACCTATACTTCCAAATTGAGTGAGGAGCTTTTCTCATTAAGAATTGCATAGAAAAATTCCAAACCTTCTTCAGTCCGGATACATGAAAACAAGTCAACTACGTCGATGGTCAAAAAACACACTTCTACACAAAATTCAGACGTTAAGCTGCACAGAAAATCCTAAGAGTCTTTTAATAAGTGTGGGTACCCATCCACAATGTGTTTGAGTGAATGGTTTAAAAAAGTAGCTATAGGGTAAATTTTAGACCCTTCCCCGGATACAATGGGTCTATAAGGTGGGTTTGTAGTACTCTTATGTATCTTGGGAATACCGAAAAAAGAAGCAAGTCTAGGTTTCTTAGTTTGCAGTATTTCACCTATCCTCTGGTCAAGTCTATTTTCCAATACAGATTGCTCTATTGTCAGGTCCAACTTCCTGTAGGAAATATTAATTTTGTTGATAGAGACTGGCACATAGACACTAGTGTCATTCAAAATTTCTAACATCTTACTTGAATAGTCAATGGCATTGACCAGAACCATACCAACCCCCTTATCCGGCTTCATAATATGGATCTCTTTATCACTTATTAATAGTTAAATTTTGTTTATATCTACATCTTTTCCTAAAACTCTTATCAGTACCTAGCGTATAAATGTCAGATGTACATACTGCTTCAAAAACTTGTAATGCTGGGTGCAAAAGTGGGTTGTAGGTACTTGCCTGTCTTAAAGTGGTGGCACCCCTATTATTTTGCTGATCAAATAGTAAAGCACAATTTAACTTTCTAATGAATAAATTTAATTCAATAAGGGTGTCACAAACATCAAATCCAATTGTAGGGACAAATTTAAAACCCTTTTCAAAAAGTTGAAAGTGCTCTAATTTAATTTTAATTCCACTCAGGTTAAAAATCTTGAAACCATTAAGAGAGAGGGTCACACCGTCTGCACCAACCACTACACCTTCCCCTTCTTTTTGGTCTTCATTGTTTTTTCCCTTTCCCCTTGCCTGTAAATAAATCCTGTTCATTCACATCTTCTTCACTCCCCCCATCAGAATGTATAGTAAAATATAAACCGACTTTAGGGTCCAAGGGGTTAAGTGTCTTGGGTCCAATAACTGGCACATTTGTATTGTCAGCTTCATCTAAGGCCTGCATATTACCAACATCATTAACTGTTCCCCCACTTAAATTATTGTCTAACTGAAAGGGCCCATTTGTATTATCCACATGCAAAGTTTCATACACATTTTTCTTATTAAATCTCCCTTTAAATAAGTAGGCTTTGTTGTCTTTATATTGTTTTAAATCACTAATTAACTTTTTTTGTTTCCTTAAAATAATTTCCTCACATTTTCTATCAACCCATACAAAACAGTGTTCATAAACATCTTTATGGAATTCAAACAATAAATCATTTCTGATGGCCTTGTCTAATCTTTCTGCTTCTCTCACTAAAAACTCAACTTTCTTTTTAGCATATTTTAACATTAAGGCCATCATCCTAAAACCACATTCATCAAATATTTGGTTAAACTCTTGAACCATAACATTGCCATATACAAACCCTTCTGGATATTTACATACAAGCAGCCCCTGTGGGGCTATATGCTTCTTTAAACATTCTTCCAAGTAAGCAATGCCCAAGTTTACATATTTTATTTTAAACAGTTTGTCTTCTAAGTCTCTTATTCCTGATTTTAATGAAGCCATTGCAACAGAACGCTCATGGATGACAGAAATAGTCTTGGGGTCCAAATTTCTTCAAAATACATTCCCTTTACTCTTAAAAGTTTCAACCCAGTCATTTAACTTGTTGAAACCCACTACATCTGGATTAAATTCATGTACAGAAGTAACAGAAGCATTAACACTACCTGAGTTCTGATTTAAACAGGTTCGTTGAATGTCCACGTTACATGCTTAAATCCGCCCTCCATTGGGTGAAGCAGAGCTTGTTCTTTGTTGTTTTATGACAAGGGGTACCCTGTAAGTTTAATTGAGGAGGTAGCCTTGGAAGTTATTGAGGGATGGAGTCAAATATGTACCCTTACCAGGTGAAACTCAGCAAATCCTTCCATGTTATAGGGGTGATGATGAACAATATTTCACAAGGGCATTGATGATTCAATACAGCCATGCTTCACAGGAAATTAAGGACCTGATTAAGAATAATTGAAAAAAGTTAACATTTAATCAAGACATTTTGCAAAAAATAGGTGAGTGTCCTAAATTTGTTTTTAAAATGGGTACTAATTTAAAAAAAAGTTTCTTAAAGAAATAGGAATGAGATAAAATATCAGGGTGAGTTTGGAACTAGAAAATGTGGGAGATGTGGGTACTGCAAATACATTATTGGTGGGGAACAAATAATGTCGGACAATAATGTGAAGAGTGTTGTATATTTTAGGAAAGGCAACTATAAAACCAAGGGTATAGTTTATTTGGCCTTATGTAAAGATTGTCCTAGTTTTTATGTGGGGAAATCTGAAAGAGCACTGGGAAAGTGTATTTACAAACACATAGAACAATGTGTTCTCTGCAGCCGCCTCTCTACACAGCCTAGTCACACTGGATTTCTTTTTTGAATTTGTGAACAGGTTTTTGTGGATCCTAGGGGAGGTGACTAGGAGAACTGGCTCAGTTGTAGGGAAACCTACTGGCAGGTTAAGCTTAATGCAACTAACCCTCCAGGTCTGAATGACCATATTTCTATTAAGCCATATTTAAAAAAGAAGGCTAAAAAATTTTAATATTGGTAAATTCTGTATATTTACATCAACATTTCATTAATGTTTTATTTTTTTAAGAGATTATATTATTTTTACATAGAAAAAAATGTGAATTACTTTTTATTTATTCAAGTATGTTGTGATTGAGTTTATATACCTTTAAGATACTTTGGTGCCTTTTTTGAGTAACAGGGTATTTAAATGGCAGTAACTGTATGTGTTTTATTCACTTGATAAAACCCATTGTGTCAGGGTGAAAGCGCTTGTGTGGAATTTTACTGTGATAAATTCATTGTGAGCTGTTTCCTGGTGTGCCCAAACCGCTTTTTCTTTTATTGGTTACCATTTGCGGTTATTTTCTGCTGTTTTTGTAATCTTGGATTGTGATGACTATTACTAACCCACATATGTTTTAAAACTGCTACACCATAGCACTTATGGGAAGAGCGGTCCCATCAAATCCACCTCTCCCAAATCTTCTGGCCATGGCACTGGGCCCTAGCATGCCTGGGACCCCCCCCGGGAAGTCCTTGTCCTCTGGTCCTGCACCACTTTCATGTGGAACCACCTCAGGGGATGGGGCTTGTTCCCCCCTGGGAGTGGGTGCAGACAGGATCCTGTCACCCAAAGTCATGTCCGGGGATTGGTGTGTAGCGAGCTCCAAAGGGAGTTTGTAGATCTGCTACACCAGCTTGAGGGCCGCATTTCATATTTAGAGGGTCAGACTGCTCCTCCTCCTCAGCCCCCAATGCAGCCACCTTTGGGGCTGTAAAGGTGCAGTGGTGACTGCCCATGCGTGGGGACCTCAGTCCCACTGTTTCCATTTCGGGGCTCATGGGCTTCTGATTTCCAAACACCCCTCCCTATCCAAGGTGCTTACCCCCACATGTGTCATATACCTCCCCTGTATGCTGTCTTGTCTGTCTTCCTACCCAACCTACCTCCCCAAATATACCTACTATCTTTCCCCCAACATCCCACTCTCACCTTAAAAAAAGGGCAATCTGTTCCCCAAAAAAATTTTTGCCCCATACATAGCTGTCCATTTTGCACATATGTCCACTGGACACATGTAATCTGGTCTAATTGGCTTCACAACACATTATTGTTGTCCTCATCCCTCTCTCAGGGGTTTGAGTGTCCAAATATACTTCCAAATTCAGTGCATATGCACAGCTTTTGCTGTAGAAGAAACAGACAGCTATGGATGTTTCCTACACCCATCCTGCACATCCCTAGCTACTTTCCCTATTGTTTTTCCCTCTGCGTGCCCCCTTTTTCACCACTTTCCTATCACCCCTTTTTTCTTTCTTTTAAAGAAATTAGCACAAGGGGTAAGCAGGCGTAAGCACTTTTAAGGAGTAGTAAGCGGGTTTAAGCCTGTTTGCATGGGGGCAAGCAATGGCTACACAGATTAAGCAGTCAGGCTAACTGTCTGTAAGCATGTTTAACCGGAAGTTAGCATTGCTTACAATCATGCAAACCCACTTAAACCACTTAAAACTGCCTGTGTGTGTGTGTGTGTGTGTGTGTGTGTGTGTGTGTGTGTGTGTGTGTGTGTGTGTGTGTGTATGTGTGTATTGCTTTGGATCCACACTCTGAACCTCTCTCTGCAAAACATCTGACCAAAGGCACTATTAATGGGGATGAAGGGGCCCAAAATTGGGATCTCTTGTAATTATTGCCATTATCCCTTCCTCCACATGTGAACAGGTCTGCCTTGCCCCACAACAACCAGCACTTGCAAGTCTTGAACCCAGGACCCAGCACAACATAGCCACAACAAGTTAACAGTAAGCCATCTCAGCTGTAAGATGATATCTCTTAACATATCATGCAGAACAGTCAGACTACCATAGGGAATGTACAATGTGGAAGCAGTAAACATTCCAATGATACACACACACACACACATATATATATATATATATATATATATATATATATATATATATATATATATATATATACACACACACACACACACACACACACATATATATATATATGCATATATATATATATATATATATATGTGTGTGTGTGTGTGTGTGTGTGTGTATACACATACAAAGATATAACTACTTATAGATATGTCTAAAAAGAGTATATATAGAGGGTGCACGGCATATCAAACAGCCATTATTTCTACAGTTGCCACTTTTTAAAATGACCTGTGTCTGATTCTTTCCTACAAATGAGAATTATTGCATTAAACATATACCCACACACAATGCAAAGGACATGACACCACACACAAATTTAAATACATAGGAATGTTTATTTGTATACTATTTCAGTTGTTTATGTCATTTCTTATAGCAGTTAGGTGTTTGAAATACATAATAACTGATTAATGCAACTCTCAAACAAAACATATGATACAGTAGTCTGACAAATAAGACATACTTTGCTGTCCAGGCTAAGGCCTTCAAGTAGTACAACAGTAAAAAAACACTTGCCTTGAAGATAAGAACCAATCAACACTTAATTACAGATGTACTCAACCCCTAGGGGGAAAAGTATTAGTTGTCACAATGTAAATGTATCTGTTACATAACAATGCTTAAACTAAAACATCACTATCACACTGAGAAACAGAACTATGTGTAAGACAGTAAGCTCCAGCCCACACTGTTCCCATGGTGAAACGTATGAAAATGTACAGCCATATACCTTAATGTTTCTTACTACTGATATCCCTCACATGTTATAACACCCTAGGTTAAAAATATTTAATACCCCACCCCATAAAATGTCTTACAAGGGCATATAACAGTGTTCTCCATACACTGACCTCTGGACTGTACAAGGTCGCACATGCTTAGTCCAGCTGTAGCCCTCATATATAAGGACCCTACCCACAATTTGTGTGGGAGTCTACAACATCACTGGAATGATAGCAGGAATGCCAGCACTAAATAATGACAGGCCATTACCTAACAACCTCTTACTGCATGACATCTGGACAAAGCGTGGTATATAGGTGGAAGACAAGAGGCTGGAACACAGGGCCATATTTGAAATATTGCTATTATACAATGTGAAAGTTGCTGGTGTTACAGGATTGGATGCAACATACCCTTACTCAGGAATATGAAGTCAGAAACACACATGGATGTTGCCATGTACTGATAGCAATCAACAGAGAGAATGCCACTGATATGTCAGAGACAAGACCTGTGTGGTGAACAGACAAAACATAACAGCCAATCCTCTGACCATCATGTGGCTTGGCCCACAGTTGAGAGCTATGCAGACAGACTGCATTCCATGCAAAACTAGCATGTACACACAAACCCTGTAAAACTAGCAGTATTCAATGCATATAACAGCAATACTCAAACACTGTCCATAGGTCTGGAACCTTATACAAATATGTAGTTGGCCTGTGTTCACAAGTCCTGTTGTAGGAGGTATTGCTACCTACTGTCTGTAACACTGCTGCCCATACACAGGAAGGATGTATTCCATACAGGAAAAGTAAAGGGGACAACGCCCACATGATGTAGTCATTTATAGTAGTGGATTGCTATGACATTGGCTATTGGAAGTACTACACAGCTGGTTGCATGCAATTAGCAAGTAGAGAACAACAATTGGTGCAGAGGCCATCACCTGATCATGAGCATTGCCTACAAAAGCCATGCTGCAACTTATTCAAACCAGCCCGATCCCTGTAGTGGAGAGAGTGAGAGATAGAGAGAGAGAGAAGTAAAAAAAAATATATATAAAAAAATAAAAACAACAAACTAACCAAGGAAGATATCCAAGTGGTACACAAAAGAGAGAACAATAATAAAACAGGTATATGAAACATATGTACTTGGTCTGTAATAATGGGATAGATAATTTTGAAAGATTTATATGTGCCATCAAGACTTACTGCAATGATGCCCTGCTGAACAACTGCTATGGACATAGCATCTGGCCCTGTGGAGAGTGTGCCATACCTGTCAATTGTGCAGATCTGCTTCTGGTATCATTCTATGGAGATGCAGTATCTGTATGCCTGGGACGACATGGTCGACAGACCACAATGCTTTGCCAGAGATGGCCTGCTCCTGCCACCCCTGGGATTCCAGATACTGACTAAGACTCTTGCTGCCCCTATAGTGCCTTTTTAGGCAAGGTTCAAATGACAAATTCACCATCATAACAGGAACAGGCAAGCAAAAACTGAGAGTAATGCTACTCAATGCTAGAAGTCTAAACCTCAAAATGCACTCCCTTGAGGCACTCCTTAAAATGGAGACCATCGATATCTGTGCAGTGACTGCGACCTGGTTCAGTGGTCCAGAGAGCACTCCTGCATGACCAGGCTATAACTCATACCACATTTTTCATCCACCTAACCTGGACCGGAACACCAAAGGCGGAGGTGTGTCCATATTCATTTAGGATATTCACACCTCCAGGCTAGTTGCTCATCATAATGCATCCGAGGTTATCCAAGTGCAACTAACTCTGGTCTAAACTGCAGTCCAAATTGTAGCTTGTGACAGGTCCCCCACCATGCCCCAGGATTCCTACTCCTCTTTTCTTGATATACTGGAAAATATTAGGGTTCAACCAAACACCCTAATAATGGGTGATTTCAACTACCCCACCATTAACTGGGAAAACTACTCATGTACCAACTCCTTCGCTCAACGCTTTCTGGAATTCATAAATTCCAATGCCCTGAATCAACTTATCCACATCCCGCCAGGGGCAGCAATATCCTAGTCCTAACCATTACCAACATGAGTGACCAGTGTTCCACAACTGATGTCAACTCCTCGTTGGTCAGATCTGACCATAAGCTAATCACGTTAGATATCCACATCCCACCTCCATCCCCCATTAGGGAAATCATGGTAAAACATTTCTCCAAAGCCAACTTCATGCTTCTTATGACAGAAGTGGCAAACTTCATGACACTTATGCAGATGGAGAATACAGTTACGACTGCTGAATCTTACACAAATGCACTCTATAAGAACTTACACGAGCGCATGGATCATGCTATCCAAAACAGAACCAAGACACTATCCTCCAAAAAAAGGAAGCCAATCTGGTGGTCCCCCGACATAAACAAACTCTACAACAGAAGG